>NW_017279708.1:961526-966972 GCF_001594065.2 Cyphomyrmex costatus
CTCGGCTTGCGGCTCGGCTCGAGGTTCGGCTCGCGTTTCGGCTCGATAGTCTAGACGCACCTTTATGATGAAAATGAATTAAAATGAAATCTTCATATTTTAGCGAGTAAGGACTTAGCTCAGACTTCGTACTTTATGGCATCTAACAGGTAAGTGTTCATTGCTTTTGGATTGTGTTGTCATTTTTCTGTACACTAATATGATTCCTGTCAACACAAATCCCACACACGCGCGCGCGAATCTTTAAAATCATTAAATAATGAAAGCTTGTTTCAATGCGCTCAATGCCGGTTTTATGCGTTTTCTTTTCTTTTGCAGCCTACATTTAACTACAATGTGTCTACAATATAAGCCGACAGTTGTCGCTTGTTTTTGCATACACCTCGCGTGTAAATGGTCCAATTGGGAGGTAAGAGAAGTATATAAACTTTTAAACATCCGTATAAAAGTTGCAAATTGCAGAATGCTAATATGCAATAATAATTTTAGTATGAAAGTTATAAAATAATCATCATGTCTTGCCTTTATTGTTCAGGTTGATTTATGTCTATCTTGATTCTCTGTAATTATTAACATTTATTGGTACATTTTTAATAATAACTTATCTTTTTTTCCATGCACAGATACCGCAAAGTACTGAAGGAAGACAATGGTTCTGGTATGTAGATAGGACTGTAACATCAGAATTACTTCAAGAACTCACAGACGAATTTCTTCACATATTTGATAAGTGTCCATCGAGATTGAAAAGAAAAATTATGAGCATTTCCGCGAATCAAAGTCCAAGTATTCATCATCCGAGTCTGCCAAATTCGCCATTTGTAAGTAACTCGTACATACGAATATGATTGTTTTCGCATATTTTTTTTACGAATTCTAAATCACATCTTTTTAGGATGCCGAGCCGCGTAGAATACAATCTCCAGCAACATTGGATGGTGCCGCTGCTGCTGTTATGGCTCATTTCAATCGTTCTCATCATGCGGCGGAAGGTACCGCAGGTGCTCCCCCCGCTGCCACCGCTGCTCATTCGAGCCGCTCACATCATGCTGCAGATGGTACCGCTTCTACTTCTACGACTGGTGCTACTGCTCATTCGAGTCGTTCTCATCATACGATGGACGGTGCCGTTGCTCATTCAAGTCGTTCTCATCATGCGACAGACGCAACTACCTCTGCTGCCTCTGTCACTGCTGCCCATTCGAGTCGCTCTCATCATACCATGGATAACACCGCCGCCACTGCTACTGTTGCTCATTCGAGTCGTTCTCATCATGCGCAACAAGAGAAGCAAGATGAGAAGAAAACTGGAACTATTGCAGGACCATCGAGAACAACAACCGCAATAGATTATAGAGAATATCGAGAGAAGAAGGAACGAGAGCGTCTAGAGAGAGAGAAAGCAGCTGCCGCTATTGGGTGCCATATCACCGATCCTAACAAGCCCTACCATTCGCATCATCATAAACCAGTATCGAATACAAGTATACCGAACAAGCATCAAATGCCATCTGTGCAAAAGAGTACTGGCCTTCATCATAATCATCATCATCGGCCGGATATGAAAGTCGGTCAACCAGTGCAGAGACACTCGACTAGTAATCAACCTAATCGCGATCCCAGTAGGCAACGATTGCCAAGAGAACACAATACTGGTGTGGCCAGCACAAGCGCCGGTATAACACACTCTTCGCATTCTCACGCCAATTTAGATAGTTCCTCGTCCGAATCCGTACCTCATAGATCGGACAGTGGTGCCGTGCAGGATTCCGCATCCTCGCATAGTAGTTTGCAGGAAAAGATGAGTAATAATCACAGTGGACATAGACTGAATGCGCTCGATAGCAAGCATCAGGCGCATGATAAGAGATTGTACCGAGGGGAGGATCCAAGACTTAAATCCGCCAAATATGCAGATATGAATAGAATGGAGAATCGACGAAAAGCAGAGACGCTGGAGCAGAGATGTGAAGAGGTGCGGAAGCTGATTGAAAAACCATTGCCGCCGCCAAAGCAGGCGGACATACCGTATCTGATGAACGCGCAGCAGAAACAGCCTCATCATGCCAAGTACAATCAGCAACAACAGGACAAAGGCAGCTCATTCACGGGTGAAATGAAACATGCGACAACTACTAGCCAGAATGCTCTGCCGCAGGGTACATCGCCAAGCACTTCATCATCGCAGAAACCCGCACCCATTAAAACACAAATGTACAGTCAGCACAGTGCGCAGGGTGTGTCCCAGATTCTGAAAGATACTATTAAAAATGGTAATTCCCAGTCTTGCCTAAGCACATTGAACAATGTGGATGATACAAAGTCGGAAAAGCGATCGCGATCAAATGTCCACGAAGAATTCGTTGAGAGAAATTCCATCGATGTTCAACAGAGCAGTTTGCATACACCACCTGGCAAGCATAGATCACTATTCAGTCCAGAGACTCCGATTGTGATCAGAGAACCGCACGCGCAAAGCGCAAGGCCTAAATCGAAACAGAAGACACCACCCTCTGCAGCTACAAAGATGAAGGAACGCGTGTCACCGTTCGCGAGTTCTCCGACTCTGCAAGACTCATTAACGGTAAAACGACCATCTTCCAACGATGGCACGGTATCTACGCATAAGAGGACCCGTGCATCGAGTATCAGTGAGAACGAGAAGGTGATAATAAAAACAGAAATCAAGACTGAGGATACAACCAGTTTGGAGGCAATGAAGATGCTTGGTCGCGTACCTGATCTGATCCAACCGATACGTGACAATCCATCGTCAAACGGAAGGAACAGTAGCGCATCATCAGTCATTAACGATATGAAACCACCGGAACTTATCAAACCGTTCGAGTCGGATCAGCTGCGATTCAATACGATGTCGCAGCAAAAAGTTTCGTTAATAAACGTCAACACTTTGACTAATGGTCTGGACCTCAACATAGTAAAACAAGAGCACTCGGAGCATCGCGTGAAAAGGGAATTTGTAGAGCATTATATAAAGAATGAACCATCGGAACATAGGGCTCCAGAATCAACGCATTCCCACTCGCAGACGAAACTTGAATACACGTCGCCGATTAAATCTGCGCAGAGTATAAGCGCATTACTCCAAGAGACACTGGCGCCGATGCCTTCACTGTTGCAGGGACTACAACAACCTAGCCAATTACCCACTCAAAAGGTGCATCAAGAACAACTGCAGCATCAGCAACAGCAGCATCGGCTACAGTCTGTTCAACATTCATTAATAGATCAATTAGCAGTGACGACTCAGTGTTTGTCGGTAGCGACCGATAATTTCACGCCGATAGCTTCAACCGTAGATATCAGTGTTCTCTCCGATAATGTGTCGATGACGCTACCAAGCAACAGTAATGTGGTGGAGTTGGCAGTGCCAGCAGCTTCCACGGTAATGATTGTGCCTCCGATCGAAGAGAAACGATCGGAGCATCATAAGAGTGAAAAGAAGAAAAAAAAAGAAAAACACAAGCACAAGGAGAAGAGTAAAGACAGTAAGCATAATAAGCATAAACACAAGGGAAAGGTTAAAGAGAAACATCGTGAGAAAAAAGACAAGGAAAAAAGCGAGGAGACGCCAGCGGCAGCGCCCATTAAAATTACGATTCCTAAGGACAAACTGAATCTGGGCATGGAAGCATCGCCGACCGTGGTCAGCGGAGGTCCCGGCTCATCGGACAAAAATATATCGCCACAGAGCACGGTTCTGAAAATCAAGATTCCCAAGGAACGACTCAAGGGCACCGATAATGTACCCAGTTCATCTCCTGCGCAGCCACCGATGATGCAAGGTCCGCTAAAGATCAAGATACGTACTGATGGCATCTCGAGGAGTTCCGCGCAGCCACCGCCGTCGACGTCATCATCGTCGTCGTCGTCGAACGGCGCGAGCGGATCCTCATATCTGCAGCTCTCTGAATCATCCGCGAACGAAACGACAAGTCGAAAGCGTGAGCGAGTCGAGATGATTGGCGACAGCTCGAGCAGCAGTGGCCTTCCGCCCACAAAGAAGCAAGCGGTGATGATACCTACGACGGGTTATGGCCAGGGCCACCGACCTGGAGAACGGCAGAACGGCAGGCATTATAACTCCGGCAACAATAATAAGGTACGTGGAAGAGGCGTCCGTCAGCATCACGGCGGTCGCGGACCACCACTACATCATGCAGTTGCGGGTCAACGCGGTAACGCTAGTGGTCACTACCAGCGGGAGATTTACGGTAATGGCCGCGGTAGCCATGGTAGTCGCGGTCATCAACATCATCAAGCCCCTTATAATTCCCATCATCCCCCGGCTATTCGCGGCGACGTCGGCGGATACCCGAGAGGGACTGGTCAAACTGACCAAGGCATAGATTCTTATTTTTATACTAATTATCATACACCAATGTTTAATACATCCACCGGGTACGTGTACGATCCCGCCTATCAGCAGTACTATCAACAATTTCACCAACAATCCCAATACTCGATGTATCCGACAGGAAGTAATTTAATAGTGACGCCGGACGGTACCATCAACACGTCGGTGCCACCGCCGTCGTTGCTCCCAAATCACCTTTATCAGAATCAAAATATCGTACAATCGGCTGCGTCCACCCGGCAGGAAGATACACAATTGTTGCCTCCACCGCCTCTTCAACCGCCACCGTCGCCTCCTCCCCTGCCGAGTGGACCGCCACCTCCGCCGCCTCCACCACCTCCTCCGTCAATGTCGGAATGATGGGACCTTTCAATTTACATCTATACATATGTACATATTACATATATATGTATGTATTGTATATTTACATATATATTTTACGTGTACATATATATAAATATATGTATATATATATATGTTTTTCTTCTATTACATATAAAATATTGGGTTGTTCTGAAAGTTTGTAGTGAAATTTGATAACAGTTCTAAAGCAATGTTAAAGTTTATACAAATATTTTTCACCGCGATTTTTTTTCGACAGTAAATGATTTACTAGAACATTTTACATCTTCTAGAAAAAAATAACCGGTTTGAAATGAGAAAATCACGCGTAAGTTTTCTTCGATATAAATAATTTCCACGTAAACAGCACATATGTTTTTATGTTGCTGTTTATATGTAGCGTTACTTTTACACTGATGATAGTAAAAAAGAACATTAAATATCGAAAATATCTTTCTTATTTTGCATCTTCTGAATGTCGTTAAACAAATTCAATACTTTTTTTTTTTTAAATAGTAGTTTTCAGAAATTTTTGTTTTTTAAAACTACGGTACACGAAAAACAGAAGCAAATCGTTTTGGATTTGCTACTGCTTACACGCCTTTATTATTGCCTTGTGGTCTTTACTGTGATTTTATATACACACACACTTACAGTAAAATGTGTGTGTGCATGCACGCGCGTGTGTGCATAATTACAGTAAAAAAAACTGTATATATATATATA
>NW_017279708.1:967255-1010162 GCF_001594065.2 Cyphomyrmex costatus
TAATATATAGTATATATATATTTTATTGTGATTACAAGAAAGTACTATTCGCGCTTACTACAATACTTACGTCGTACAGCCTTGCATTTTTCTAAGTGGCTCTTAGGCACATATACTAATAATTACAAAATTCATATACGAACAGCATTCTGAAAAAAGACGATCGCTAAGAACATCGATGACGATATCTATTGAACACTATGAATTCCGAACAAACCAATATATTTATACATATGTAAAGGATTTATCTGCACTATAGAATTTGCAATTAAATCAAGTTACAAATTTACGTTAAATATACGTATTTTTTTTTAAACTTTAATTTCTAGGATTGTCTCCTTTACCTATATGTATTTTGTATTAATTATTATCTAAACAGACATATTTTTTTTAATGATCAAATTTCCTACTGCGGCGATGCAAAACTTTGCTTCGTTTTGTGGAATTTTTATTCTTTTTCCATTTATTTCTTAATAAAATCATTATATAGTTTATATCTGACGAAGGAAATATTTAAGAAATAATTTACATTTATTGAAAAATATTTTTTTGTTTTCTATCTTTTCTTATCCTGTAGCATTTTTAAGTGAAACAAAGTGCTTTAGAAGCGATTAAATTCGAATAGATTCGTATTTTTATTTAAAAAGCATTACTTATACGAAAAGTTGGGTTCTTGTAAAATGAGTTAGTTTTCACATATAATGTAGCTTATATATAGTGTGATGAAAAAAAGATTATAGACACCAAGTTCAATAATGGATCATTTTTTTAGCTGTAGTGTATCGAAGAGTGCTTTTTGAACACAAGTTTTATATCTTTAATTCTTTAATACACCATAGTCCAAAAACTATTAAACCTTGTGTCTATGATATTTTTTGTTCACCATATTATATGTATAAACCTATTTTACATATAAAAACTAATTTATTTAACTAGGACTTAATTTTTATATAATTAATAGAGGGAGGTGCTTTGTACATATAGATGTATATAATTTCTTTTTCATATATAATAATTCAAAAAATCGTATATAAATAATTCATCAAAATTATTAGAAAATTTATGAAAGATATAAAGAAGGTATATAATACGTCTAGCAACATGAAATCTCTATATGTAAATATATAATATTTTTCTGTCGTGTAAACTCAAATTGAGAAATATACACCATTTTTGTTATTTTTTAAATTACATATATATATATATGTAAATAATAAAAATATATACACTTTTAAATGTGTGTGTGTATATAGAATATATATATACATATATTTTTTTTACATTATTAGATTGAGCGTTGATTGAAATTTAACGCAAGTCCTTAATCGCATTCTTTGAGCCATCTATGTTCATAAAAATTTTAATTTTCAAAAGTTAATTTTTTTCCCTTCGATTTTATAAATTAGTTTAGTAGAAATAGCAGCATGAGTCGTACCATTTATTCTTTATTATCTGACTGCTTCGATCGGTTATTCTTTCCATACGTATTGTAATACCCAATTGTAGAAAATCTTATTTCAATATAGCATCTTGTTCCGATGCTTTGATTCCATTGTAGTGAAACGGCGTTTCACTATTCGAAACAAATTGTTACTATAAGACTATTAATCCGATAATGCAATCTGAATGCTTATAAACATTCTTATGAAAATCTGTGCAAATGTATAAAATTATTAATGTGGAATTTTGTACAATCTTCGATGAGTTGCATACAACGATTTCACGAATCCTAGTTGAAGTTAAATTTAAGTGTGTTTGTGTGGGATCGATCTATGCATAATGATGAAAGATATTGATATTATAATAATACAACATGTCTATGGTATTGTTTCGAAGCATCGTGATTTATTTTCTTTTAATTTCTCTTTTCAACACAAAGTTACTTTTCCACTTGTAGTCAGCATGATCTACGTATTGTAAGAGTTTGCTATAGAAATACACTTGCTCTTGCTTGCTACTATTTTCCTTTTTATATGTAGTGCCTAAAAATAATAACAAATAATTAATAAATATCTTTATACTATAAATAAAAAAAATAATAAGTCACAATGGATTATCCTTGAAATTTAGACAAGGATTTATGTTTAATTACGATAATTTTTTATCGATGGTAAAAAATCTTATGAGTTAAATTATATATATTTTTTTCCGCAAACTTAAATACTTTGGAAATGCTATAATTCATCATGTTTAAAATTTGTATATAATTTTTCAACGTCTTTAAAAAATTTCCTGTAGCCCTTGATGGTTGTTTAAAAAAATTACATTTTTTATGTACTCTAACTTCCAATATTTCCACGATTAATTATCCTTTTTGAAAGAAACCGAGAAAAAATATAGAAATATTAGTCAAGAGAAATAGGAAATTTTTTGAAAATCATAATTTCAAAGTTTTTGTATGCGAGATATTCTTGTAGGCTTCTTTTTTCCTATACAAAATATACTGCTTAATAATTATTTATAATTAATTAACTGTTGGACATATAAGAATCTTAGGGAAAGGATTAAGTTCATAGAAGAGGAAAACCACGTTGTAAAGCTTGAGAAGAAGGACATTGCCATTTGTAATAGATGAAATCCATTAGATGAAGATATAGCGGACAAAGCGATATGATTTTCTATTGGCGTCAGTTATTCCTGAAAGACTATTATCCGCGAAGATAGAAGTCTTTGCTATTAATGAATAGTGAGAAGTACGTGTAATACTAGCCTAGGGAGGTAAGCGATTACACTTACAAATCATTTTGATTATATAAACATGGCCTTATCTAAAATTATTAACAATTTTGATTAAATTTTATATATGTTACTCTCGAACACACTATGCGAATTTTTTTATAGAACAAATATTAACTCAGGAACGTTGCATCGGGTTAAATTAGAATGCGATCGATATATATTACGCTCAGAATATATTTTCTAAGAATGTGTGCTATGTATACGTATATGTGCACATGTATACAACATTGTTTAAGAAATGTATAGTATATAACATGCAGAGAAATGGTATTATATCGGAATCGTGAATGTCACTGTTAATTATTATATTGTCACGATTACCATCGCTGTTTACACACGCAAATGACTGATTTGTGAAATGCAGAGGATCTATGATTAAGAGCATAATTGATAATCTCATCTAATGATATAGAAGATGTTTTCTGTGTATAGTTACATATTTTTTTCTTCCCGTATAAACTCAAATACGCTTTGTTGAATACAATATATTATTGTTGTTGTCTTTGAAATTTATAATAGATATATATGTATTATATGTATACATGTATATATGTATATACATTTACACATATATATATATGTATACATAAAAATTTGTTAAGCCTTGTGAGTTTATAAAGACTCGCATTCACACTTTAATTTAATCCTTGTCCTAAAGTTTTTGTATGCAGTATCTAAATTATTAAAAGAGGAAACTTTGAGGTATAATAGCAAAAAAGAGAGTATAACTTTTTATATAAAAACATTGGAAAAGAAACGTAAAATGGGAAAATAATGAATAATTTTATATTTTTATATAATGGATAAAGAACCATTATCCAAAGTTTATAATTAGTCATTAAAGTAAATTCCCTTTCTTCTCTTTTCTATGCAAACTTGCCTCATTATTACTACTTTTGTCATCTTTTTCCTCGTATGTGAACTATAATACATATATATCCATATATATATATATAATTATGTATATATGTATGTTAAATATTTTTCTAATATTCATGTTATTTTCAACTTCTAATAGCTATCGGAGCTTACACGGGACGAGATTACTTCTAGACATAGGCGGTTTCTTTTCACCGTGTTTACACAGCCAGAAATGTGTCAAATTTAGTAAAGATCATTAGTGTGTTTATATATGGTATATATACATGTATTTAGTATATTAAGTAAAAAATTCCGTTATGGAATGTGATATTTTATAACGCCGTGTTGAGGATTTTTCGAAAGAAATCTCTTGTATGGGATATTATTCTCAGGAAACTTTTCGCGTCTTTTCTCTTATTTATCGTATAAACTGAAGATTAATGTACTTAGTAATTTGATCTCCGCCGATTGTAACACGATTTTTTGTCAATACGACAATATATGTTAACGAATTGATGCACGGTGATAAAAACGCAAAGAAATGAAACTGTGTAGTCAAATTGTGCAATTACATAGTAATTGAAAAGCAGTAATAGAAAGACAAAATAATTGCTAAGGTAATCTCTAGTTTTTATATTCTGTGATCACAAGAAATTTAAGAGAAAAGCAGAAGAGTATATTATGTATGTATGTATGTATAAACATATACATATATGTGAATATACATATATATTATATATGTATGTGTTATATATGTATATGTTTATATAATACTTTATGTCATTCATCTTTCTCGTTAATGAATTTTTGGACTAGTTTATAACTGATTTGTTTCTAGATGAGATTTGAATAATTTTTCTAGTGAATTAATGACATTATCATCTTTTTTTTATTGGAATAATTTGTTTTAGCAAAAATTTTGTTTAAAATTAATTGAAGTATATAATGTATTGGAAAGTAAATAAGTGATAATAGGAAATTTTCTTAAACAATAGAATAACTTGACAGACGATCTGTGATTGATAAATAATATAGAGAAAGAGTGAGAGAGAGAAAGAGATATATATAGATAGGCAGGGAGCGAGCATGCGAGCGAGAGAGAAAAAGAGAGAGAGAGAGAGAGAGAGATAATACACATATACACATATGTATATGTTAAAGATGTACATAAATCTTCAGCGTTTTTCGTAAAAATATTTTTTATAATATTAAAAATTCACATAATTTTTTTTAGTAATTCTTGAGATATTTTCCTTCGTCTTGATCCAGAATAGCGAAATTGTCTATTGTATTTTGTTTTAATAAAGTAATTTAGATTTTGGATTAATGGAATCATCGACAAATCAATGTATATCGAAAATGCTTTGAAGCTGTTGATTGTTAATGAATGATACGTCGATTTAAAGTCATCGAGTAATCATCACGAAGACATCACAGTGCAAACTCATAAGCAGCGGATACGACACAAATTAATTAAAAAATATAAATCTTAGGGTACAAGTACCTCGCCAAAAAAAGAATATATATATATATATATATATATATATGTGTGTGTAACGTGAAAACTGCGTAAATTCTGTACATGATGTATATTCACCACTCATCGCGTACGCTACCTGTCTTGAACAGAATGAAAGAGAGAGAGAGAGACAGAGCGAGAGAGAGAGAGAGAGAGAGAGAGAGAGAGAGAGAAAAAGAAACTCTAAACAGTTGAAAGTTATCGAAGTGTCTCAAAATATTTAAATTTTTAATTTAAATATGTTAATCTTTGATTGCTCGCAAATATTATAAAAGCGAAATATAAACGAAATTTGACAAGAAACTATACGGAATTATACAACAGGGATCGTACGCGTTGCGTGGTCGATAAAAAAAGAAAAAAAAAAGAAATATTAAAGCAACGTAAATAAACGTACTGTGCAAATGAAACGTACCTTAGTGATTATTTTGTCTTCTTAATACCACATATGTTATATGTACATATGCAGTATTGCCGCACACTATCGCTGCATTTATATATATATATATATATATGTACATGTCATGCATATGTATATATATAATATACACAATATACATATATGTATTAACATCACGGCTCAGTATATTATACGATCATATTGCGATATCGTTACATAAATCACGCACGAAACAAGTTCATCAAAAATCAACAAAATAAGTTCAATGGACATTGCTCGTTTTATTCGTTCCTGTTGCTTGGTGAAGGGTACATCACGACTACTGTTGCTACCATTATTAGGAGCAAAATTACCGTTATCACTCGATTATACTATCGCTGTTGTAATAGTACGTTGTTAATGTTTTGAGATATGTGTGTGCGTGCGTGCGTGCCTGCATGAACGCAAGTATGAGCATGCGCTCGCATGATTTACACTTCTTTTGCATTCGAATATACATTTGCATGCATAGAATTTGCAAATAAATGCTTTTGCTAGTTTGCGTACCTTTTTTTGCCGGTTCACATAATCGAGGAAAAACCGGAAACTGAAAACTAATTCATCGTAGAAATCCCAGTAGAAACTTAATTTTTTTTATTTCCACTGTAAATTATCATTAATTTGTTATTTATGTATCATTATGTGTATGCATGCTTTTCACCCGAAAGATCCCACACACTAAACTTAATCTAAGATAATTAATTTTTTTATCATGATCTACCCGCTTTCATTAATCTATCTGAAATCAAATTCTTATAAAAAAGAATGTTAGAAAATCTACAACAATGAAGAAGAAAGAGATACGAATTTATATATACTATATTTAGGTTGTTCCTTTCGATAAACTTCAGCTCACTATTCTTACTATCTTACTCTTTTGTTTATCCAATAGATAAATTACACAGTTTATTTAAAAAGACGAAACAACCTGCCTTTGATCATGAAATTATAACAATTGAGTCATTTATTTCGATAATTTTGCTGAAAACAGAAAAACGGTGTCTCATTTATTAGATCCAGTTTATATTCATATCTCGTTCATTTAATGTTTGGAATCTTATAAACAGTGCATCATTCTCAAAATAATAGACTCAATTATATTAAAGGTATATTAAAAAAGTAGACAGCATATTTATTTGCGCACGACGTGTTACTTCTGCGATACTATCGGATGTTTCGTTCATGTTTGCATTACTTCACGGAGCAAGACGTCACATTTCTATTTGTCGTTTTCAGGAAAGACACGCGTCCAGCCATCACAAAAGCTCCAGCAAACTGCCGCAGTCTCAGCAATCCCATGCGGCATAGTATGGCTATTTGGATGAGATAGTGGAGATGCTCTTAAGGTTTGTTTTTCACTCGAATGGTCCAGAAGAGGATATTTGGAAGCACATATTCCAAATTGCAAAAGTCTGTGGGTTGTTGAATAGGAAGATGATTCTGTGTATGTTCTAATACATATTTTGAAATATCATTCTGAGAGATACATAGCATTCAGATATATTCTGAGATATATTCTAAGAAATACGAGTGAAAGACGTGGGTTGTATGATAAGTCCGAGCGAAGTCTAAAATATGACACTACTAATATGTATCGAGATTATTTTTAGTATTCGGTAACTCATGGAAAATCACACGTCAAATTTTAGTGAGATAGATCTATTATTCTGTGTTTAACGTTTATTTAAATCAATCAAGTGTTATGGTTTGTGAAAAATGGATCACAAAAAATTTCGTATAGTGTAACTGCAAAATTGTTCAATTTTCACTACAAAGTCCTTCCGCATCTCTTCTGTTCTTCAAATTTGGACTTCATTGCGGTTACACACTACATGAAATTTTTTCAGATCCATTTTTCATAAACCACGACACTTGATCGATTTAAATGAACGCAGAAAAATAGATTTGTGTCACTAAAATTTGATGTGTCATCTTCCAAGAGTTGCCGAATACCAAAAATAATCTCGATACATATTGGTGGTGTCACATCTTAGACTTGCATAGGCTTATCGAACGACCTACGTATATATCTTAGGATATGCCTGATTCATCTGTATACGTTAAACGTTTGCCTTAATAAGGATTATTTCTTTACTTACTCAGTTTTCCGTCTCACGCTTTCTTTTTGTAACGATGAACAAAAAATTTCTATAATTATCGCATAATAAGGCATTTTACATTAGTCTTTGATAAAAGTTGCCATCACGGTGAATTGCTTTGGAGTAAAAAATGCAAATAAAAAAAAAGGTAAACATGATTTTCTCAGGTGAATTAGATGTGTAACACGTTTTTGACTGCTGGCAATCTTTTCATTTATTTTTCTTCCATTCAACATACGTAGTATTATTATAATGAGTGATAATTCTTAAACAGAAATAATCCTTACTAAACTCGAGAGACGAATGCAGATGACGTTTCAACGTGTGTCCTAAACAAAAATTAACTATATACGACGAAATGTATTAGCGCACTTATTGCGATTGTAACGATTTAACAACGATGTCAACACGATCTAACGTTCCGTTATTCTTTACATGAGTTCTTGCTTTGTTATAACTAAGTCCTATGTCTCAAAATTACTTTTATTTTAGTTTTTCTCCCTTCATATTCCAAAAATAGTTTGATAATACTTGTTTGGTTTAATAATCAATTCTCTTTGCAATGTGATATTTTTCGTAAATTTTCTTCATACTGATTTTTTCACGCAGAAAATTTAAAATTTAAACAGCCATGACTTCAATAAGTCATACGGCCATGAACTAAAATTCAATTTGTTGAAAGCTTTTGAATTACATATTTGGATATTGTACCCTTTATTTAATTGATAACATCTTACGTTCTGATGAAGAAATTTTCCATGATGAAGATAGCTAAATTAATTGTATCTGCTAAAGTAAAGGGAATACTGAAGAAACATTTCTTCTTTAATAATTAACTCGTATGAATAACGAGGCGTTAAATTGGAGGAAGGCGTTTAATATACTACTGTGCACAATGTTAATATCTTTGCTGTAAATTGTTTTATGAAAAAAAAGAGAAAATAGAAAGGGAGAGAGAAAGAGAGAGAGAGAGAGAGAGAGAGAGAGAGGAAACTCAACGAAAAGAAGCTTTGTAAAAATAGGAAGAAGAGAGAGAAAGAGTTCTTTCTTCGTACCATCTTGTCGCCTTAGTGATATTTTATATTTATCCTGTCGTTCTTCGCTTAAAAGAACGTGAATATTCATCGCCGAATATTCTTCTGGCCTGTAAATTAACTGTCTAAGTTGGTTTGTTAAAAAGAAAGATTTGGCAAAATCGGATTTTAATTTAAGTAGCTACATCCAATGAGAATTTTAAGTAGATTATTATAATAGCCCGAGTGCGCGATGACGATGGTGGATCGTTTAATGTTCGGGATATAGTTAGGTGAAAAATTGCATACTTGTAACATATGCGTGATTATCCTAGTGTGCAAATGATTTTAGTTTTTAAGTAAATTTTTTAAGTAAAGTAGGGCTATTATGTTATTACAATTAAGTCATTTACAAACTTCGAATATGTTATGCATTTAATGCCTTATTTCCGGCTGTGTTTTAATTGATATTTTCTCTTTCGTTTCTTCTTACGCGCATCACGAAAGGATGCGATATGTAGAGAAATGAGATGTCCATTCATATTCCACGATTACACTTTTCTCAAATCCTTCAATTCCGATGATTCGCTCCATCAAAAATCACACTGACCGATGCTTTATCTTGTTACCGATTGTTCCGCGAGATAAATCCACGATTGAATATGTCTCTACAACGAAACGATCGATTCAAATTAAGAAGCAAATAAACGCATATAAACATTCGCTCATGCGCGCGCGCACGCTCGCGTACACACACACACACACACACACACATTCACTCAAATCTACACTTACACGTATACACATGTAGTAAAATACCTGTTCGACGATACCCTATGGTATATTTATATCATTTTATTATTCTGTAAATAGTTCCCTACCTGCATAATATAATAAGTAAACATAATATGCTCTATCGCGTAATTTAGTATAAAGAAGTATGAATATTGATATTATATCAACAAACTGTAAATAAAATTATTTTGTAATGCCAAAAGAAACCAAATGAGAATAACTACTGTGTACACGATCTTATGCATAGTTGAATGCGTACAAAAGACACACATAACGCACCTACATACATAAAACAGACAGACATAAAACACGCGCATCGAATGCCACTGTAAGAGGTATGATTGCGCGCAATCACCCGTGTCCAATTAAACACATGACAACATTTCGTTCGACAATACGCACCAATTAGAATTTTACTTTTCAACGGATGGAATCGAAGTATTCGCTCAGTGATGATTGTTGTCTCAATCATACTTCTTTTTTCTTTTTTTAATAAATAATGATCAACTTAAGTTAAGCCTAAGTTAAGCATCTTATGCTAGAAATTAAGTATGAATTATGAATTTCACGTTTTTGTATCTTGTCCAATGAGAACGGAATAAGAGAAAAATGAGAAAGAGATCAGAGGTGTCGTATCTCTTGCTATACGTAGACAGCAATTAACGGAATTTATACTATGAAAACGCTGAGAGATAGAGAGAAGCGCAGAAACGTTGGATTAGCAAATTACGGTCTTGTTATTATATTAGGAGTTTCATATTCGTTCTATTGTGAAAACGAGATTGATGTACGCGCAATGACACGTCTTATTTTCCTATTACTTTTTTTACAACGTGCGTGTGTCGTATACGCGTGTGTATAACAAATCTAACGACGATCATATAATATACTTACAGAGATCACGTTATATTGTTGTAAAAATGTTTTCTAACATTATTATGTATTTGTACGATTAAACTGCGATTGAATTATCGGGCGCGATAAAATTGAGATGTTGCACATTCTCTCACGATACGGCAGGAATATTTTCTTAATTCTTATTGTAGAAGAATAAGAAAGAGAGAGAAAGGAGTGACTTGTTTATTTTATCACGTCGATGTGCTGTATGATCAAGCCTTGCAGTTCAGAAAGGCAGAAACTGTGAAAGAAGGAAAAATAAAACTAGATTTCGTTTAAAAACGCAGATACAGCAATCAAAAATTAACAATAATACTATTGATCGTTTTTGATTGGCTACTACGTTTTTATTTGCGAGTTTACTTATATAGAGGGACATTAACAGTCTTCTTTCATTAAAGAAACGCTTTTAATTTTTTGCTGCACAATATAAGCGGTTTTTGCTCATTTTTTTCGCTATCATGTAATTAGTGTAATTATATTGCGAGGGACAATGAGAGTCATTGAGTGGAGCTCAGTGAAACTAATATTCTTTTCTACGTATTTATAATCTCGTTGTAAAAACGGCCGTAATTGGATAATTGTTCTAATGAAAGTTTTTCAGATTCTATTCGTTGCAAATAAGCCAACCACTCTTACGTTGAACATTCCAACATTCCTATGAATTTTTCTTTGCTTTAAAATTGAGAAAAAAGACAAATATGGATATATTTTTAATCAATATTAATTAATGTGCATCTAATCGACATCCACATGCTCTGCTCAATGACTCGTGTCCAAAATCGTAAAATAACGTCCGAACGATCGTCGTCAAGAGAAAGGGAGGAAAGCTTCCTCCGTCATTGATTATTATCAGGTGTACTAACTATGCTCCTGGGAGGAATGACCGATTAATAATAAGCGAAAGTCGCAAATCGTGTCCACAATGCTGTACATAATAATTTTAGCTTGTAAGGATTTAGAAAAATAATAGCTGACGTTTACTCAGCGAGAGACGGAGAGAGAGAGAGAGAGAAAGGAAGGAATGTAAATTACCGCTCTCGCGTAATTTTGCGAATATCCCCCGGTCGCGTCTGAAAAAGCTTCTCCCTCACGCTCGAACGATACTGTTCTTTGAAGTCGTTTCCATTATCACAGCGAGTAGTATTTCTTTCGGATTTACGCCACACGTTCGATCGCCGTTTTAACCTTGAAAGAAAAAATAAATTATATGATAAAACATGTCACACTTATGTTAATGAGTGTACTGGGGTATCTCTTGGTGAAAATAAAAGATTATAGAGTTTCGAATATAAGGGAAGAATAACAGAAACGAAACTTTTTAGGTATCTATAAATGAAAACGGATAAGGTGGAACAATTTTGAACGAAATAAGATTTGAATCCAATTTTCAAGGTTCAAATTTTCTTCCACACAGCGAGAAGATTGTCAAACTTTTGAATCTCAAAAATTTGATTTAAATTTTATTTCATTCAGAATTGCACTACGTTTGAAATTGTACCACCTTATTCTAAAAGGAGTTTAGCTTTTAAAACGCTTTTTTTTCTTTACATTCTATTCTAATTTACGCTTCTCGGAAAGCTTCATTTGTGTTCTCTTCCTTTATATTAAACTTGCACTCCGGTCTTTATGTTCGCTAGAATTCTCTCCGTCGAAATATCGTACGATGATAATCGCGTTGAAAAATACAGTCTGTTCGGGCATAAAGAATGAATTGTTTGTAGGGTGAGGGAATGGTTCGCATAATTCGTCTGTGGCGATTAAATAGAGGCCTTCGAGACTCGCCTGCTAACCGACGGACTCGCCGTTGCGCTTCGTATCTTTTTCTTTCCTATCTATTTTTTTCTTTTCCTTTTTTAATTTATTCTACAGAGACACAGGTCTCGTGACTCGAAGCTGTCTGCATATCGGTCGCGGGTTGAAGTTCACGGCGCGATCCGGGGGATCCGGCTAAATCGGGCCGAGTTTGCCTAAGGCGACATTCAAAAAGTTATCCTCAATAAATGAGAGAAGCAAACGATCATTAAAACCGACTGCCAAAGACTTTTTTTACCCTGTCCCTTTGTAAACGTTTATAGTTTCCTTCCATTTTATTATTGATCCAGATATCGAGCAAACGTTTCAGTTTTTGAAACACCCTCGTTTGAACGCGAGAGCAACCATAAGAGCAACGGGGACGGGAGTTCTGCGCGCAACTTCATTCTAGACGATGCGTCATGTCACGTTGCTTTATTATGAATAATAGCGACGCAAACCTGAAATAGGTTTTCGCGCGTTTGTACAGTCGTTTAATTATCCCATATGCTGTTTGTTTCTGTGTAGTTGAAAATGATGAAAATTTAATAAAAAGAGCACATTCTTTATCGCTAAGGCAGATATAGTGGCGTTTTTCTTTATCCCATAGATGCAGGCTATACTTTACTGCTAAGTGACGCCTTATAGGATACTATCCCCGTGACAATCGAAATTTCAGAAAAGTAATACGGCGAAGTCATTTGTTTTTTAACGTGTATCGCATTAAATGAAATTATGACACGTGAATATTTAGCCAGTATAAATGAGAGTTTGATTCGATTCAAAATTTGGCGTCGGTCCAAAGTCTGGTTAAATTGCATCGTATTTTTCAAATTTAAGGCAGCACTCAAAAATTGTTTTTGATATAAAGAAAGAATTATTTAAACAAGATCTATCTCTTTTACTTACGCGATCAATTAATCGCGATATAGACGTAGTACCTCGATTAGAATCTCGATTAATCTCGATAAAGATTCAAATTTCGAGCTGTTATCAATTGCTATGCTACAGCAGTGCCGGATCTATAATATGGTACCAAAGACTCCAAATCCTTTTAAAGTTTTCAAATATACTTATAATGTTAAATAAATGTAGTTTTAAAGTTTCTTCAGATCGATATTCATATTAAAGTGCCATAAATTTGATTTTGACATTTAATTTGGAATTTGAATGTTACGGTTTATTCACAGTTGGCACAAGAGCGTTCTCTATTTTAAAAATATTCACAAAACAAGTATTATAATAATAATAATCCATATATATATGTATATCTCATGACATATCTATCATAATTAATGTTAGTATATAAATAAGCATATTTTTTTCAAAAGATATTTATTAACTAACGAAGAGAAGTTATATTTTTTATATATATATATATATATATATATATATACACGCGCGAATTATTCGACATTAAAAAATTTCACTAATCAAATATTATCAATTTATGCACGTACCTCTTTTTCCTTTGCATCGTTCGATCTTTAAAGGGCCCTCGAAGGTCCCGTATCTACATCGATGAATCCGTCTTTATGCGAGAGGAGGTCCTTCAAGGTCGAAAAAATTTTCGCTCGTCGTGATGATGAACTGGACGTCACGTACGCAAAGGATTGCAACGTGGACGGTGTACCTTCGAGGCTATGATTTTCGATTAATTTTTTTTCTCGAGTGGCTCCCGATATCACGTACGAGATGGAAATGAGTGACGAGCTCGAACAGATATAAGAAATTAACCTAAAACGATAGATTCGTCTGTATATAAACAAGGTATGGATATCTCGAATCGTAAATTAGCCTGCTGGCTTCGAGTTAATGTTTTTTTTTATCACGTTTCGCACATTTTGCATCCTGAACAAATTTTTTACAGGCACTCGAATTGCACTTGCTTCTCTCCATATAGAATCATAGTTGACTTTTAGGATATATCATGTCTCGTCTATTGTTGTCTCATGATCTTACGTTGTTGTCAAAGAGTATATGGCCTAGAAATAAATATAAACAGATCCATCATTTGTAAGTAGAATTTATATTTAACTGACAATGAGAAAAAATAAATTACTCTTAGTTAAGACAGGTATTTATAGTCTCTGTTCTTATTTTAAGATTGTCTTAAGTAATGTCTTAAAATGCTAATACAACTCTCCAATTGTTTCACAACTGAAGATTATTTAAACAATCTTAAATGTAAAAATTTACTATGAATACTTTATTTAAGTTTAACATACTCAAATCTTTACATTAGCTGTAAAATTCTGGTGGTTGGAGGCGGTACTGCCGGCTGTTCGATGGCTGCAAAACTGTCAAGAAAAGTAAATGATCCAGAGCAAGTTATCGTGCTGGAACCCAACGATGTAAGTAATAGGTCAAAATTGCGTTATATATTTTTATTACTTATTCAACAATAAATTTAAAATAATTTTATAGGTACATTATTATCAACCCTTGTTTACTTTGGTTGGCGGTGGTATCAGTTCTTATGCATCATCGAAAAAGTATATGAAAGATGTTTTGCCAAAGAAAGTGAAATGGTTGAAAACCTCTGTCGTTGAATTTCAACCAGATGTTAACAAAGTGTCAACACATCATGGAGATACTATACAATATGACATTATGATTGTTGCACTTGGTTTGCAATTGTATTGGGACAAAGTGAGATATCTGATAATAACTGAATTGAATTTGTATAATGTACAAAACGATATAAAAATATTTTTCACAGATTCCAGGCCTGTTGGACAGCGTATATGATCCTGATACTCAAGTATGTTCTATTTATGGACCTGATACTGTACCTCACGTTTATGAAAAAATAAAAAACGCTGGACAAGGAACTGCAATATTCACGTTACCAAATACTCCGGTCAAATGTCCAGGTGCACCTCAAAAGATCGCCTATATTGCCGAAGACTACTATCGCAATGTATGCCTGTACAATTATTATATGTTAACTTGCAAAAGGAGAATTTTCAATTAATTGTTTATTTCTTACTTAAAGCACAAATTGCGAAATAACATCGACGTCGTATATAACACTGCGTTGCCAGTTATATTCGGAGTTAAGAAATACGCCGATTCCCTCTGGGACGTGTGTAAGCAGAGAGACATCACTGTCAATCTTCAAACTAATCTGATAAAGATAGATCCGAGCAAACGACAGGCCACGTTTGAAAAACTAAACTCGCCAGGAGAGACATTAGTACAAGAAGTATGTTTTATCTATGAGAAAGAAGGATTAATTATTATCCATAAATTTAACGTTCTTGTTATATTGTACTAGTATTCTCTCCTCCATGTAACACCTCCAATGGGACCGCCTGCAGTTTTGAAAAAACATCCAGCGTTGACTAACGAAGCCGGATTTCTCTGTGTTGATCCTAAAACGCTGCGACATATGAAATATCTAAATATATTTGGCATAGGCGATTGCACAAGTACACCAAATTCTAAGACAATGGCTGCAATAGGTAGAGAAAGAAAATATTTTAAATTTAAGGAATAATAAAAAGTGATTACTTATATCACGTCTGTTAAACAGCCGCACAGGGAAAAGTGTTGTATCAAAATATATTGGATGATTTGGCTGGCAAACCAATGATGATGGCTTATGATGGTTACGCATCATGTCCATTAGTTACCGGTTATGGCAAGTGCATTCTAGCAGAATTTGACTATAATTTACAACCAAAGGAGACTTTCCCAGTGAATCAAGGCAAAGAATTTTACATTATGTTTTTGTTAAAGAAATATTTGTTCCCATTCATATATTGGCATTTGATGTTGAGGTGAGATAATTTAGATAATAGACATTACGAGTGTATATGCATGTGCAATCTTTAGCTAAATTTTTGTACATATTACTACATATAGTTTTTACATGCAGAGGTTATTGGAACGGACCAGAATTCTTCCGCAAATTTACAAAGATTCTAAAGAAGGATTAGTGTTTGTCGAAAAGAAATATGTCTCGTGCCTGTTTCTACAACTAAAGTAAAGAATGACACCGTATTTCTAATTAATAATTGCTACACATGTACATATATGTATAAATATAATTTCTTATATTTCTGATATAAAGTTATAGACATCTAATAAAATTTAATTATATATATATATATATATATAAAATTTTAATGCTTATTATAATAATATTAAATAATGAATATTATAATATCTAATATTAAAAAATATAATATTGTTAAAATATTTAAAAGAATTTAAATAAGATTTATGAAAATTTTTATTATAAAAAATAAGTAATCCAGTGTTGTAGTTAAATTTTTTTCTCCCTAGGAGCATTCTAGGGAAATTATATTTAAGCAGTTAGCAACACTTTGCTGGACACGTCAAAATCAGCTATTTGACGTAAACATGGACGGTCAATTATTGGTAGGTTTTAAGATGAATATCAATTATTTTGCTATAAATTAAAAAATCTTGAAGCATATATTTATGATAAAAATATTTGTAGTATATTTGCGTAAAAAAAATCGCAGTAAACAACTCAAATTGCATGACATAACCTAAACGTGGCACAACGAACCTATTCCTAACATCCTAATTTAATTTCTTCTAATGAGTTACATGGTAAAATTGATTTGTGTTTTTTAATTTACCCCATCGGTTTTTTGCATCATTCTTGACATAACAAGAGAAAAGAAAAAAAAACATTCATATGAAATCTCACTGCTTAATATAATTAATCAAAATATTGCACTACATATGTATTCTGTTAGATATTCTACTATAGTCACATCTGTATAGATATGTGTAATTTTATTTACAAAATTGATTGTAAAAAATGATTTTAGGAGCCTTCATTATATACAGTGAAAGGAATGGCCATCCTTGATAATGATGGCAACAGGATATTGGCAAAGTACTATGATAAAAATGTGTTTCCAACATCAAAGGAGCAAAAAGCTTTTGAGAAAAATCTGTTTTGTAAAACACACCGAGCAAATGCAGAGATCATCATGTTGGATGGTTTGACTTGTGTCTACAGAAGCAATGTTGATTTGTTTTTCTATGTGATGGGCAGCTCACATGAAAACGAAGTTTGTATAATTACACAACTGTCAACTCCAAATATTATCATGGGGCATTAATTTCCTGGGCTTGTTTCAGTTGATCTTAATGAGTGTTTTAAACTGTCTATATGACTCGGTTAGTCAAATCCTCAGAAAGAATGTGGAAAAGAGAGCGGTATTGGATAGCTTGGATATAGTAATGCTAGCGATGGATGAAATTTGTGATGGCGGGTAAATAGAAGAATTTGGTTAGTTTTCAATCTAATGTGTGTGAAAAACAGTAAGCTAATTTTTATCATTCTAGTATAATTTTGGATGCGGACGCGACGAGTGTAGTGCAGAGGGTAGCACTGCGAACCGATGACATTCCACTTGGAGAACAAACAGTAGCACAGGTATACTTTATTCTAATATAGTTTATTTTTTTCTTAAATTACAAGTTACAATTTTGATTCACACATTTGACAAGAATTGTTTTTTGTTCTAGGTATTGCAGTCAGCTAAAGAACAACTTAAGTGGTCATTATTAAAATAAATATTATAAATATGATTCTTTCTCATAAACAGGTATGCAATATACATCATAAAATATTGTATAGTATAAGACTTCAATGAAAATATCAATACATATTTTTAATTTATGTCTATTAGTTTATTTTTTACTCTTAAAAAATTTTTTGGAAATATAGAAAATTCTTAGAAATACACTAAGAAAACTTTTAAATTTTAGATTGTACAATTTTCCTTTGTCCGTTATATTCTCCTAATACTTTGACAATTTTTGAGATTCTAATTATTTATTCTGAATTATTCCAATTTAAAATTGAATGAATTCCTAGAAATATAATTAAAAAATATATTTTGAATTTATATGAATTTTTTATATATAACTTTAAAATTATAGGCGGTCGGTAAAGTAACTAACTTTATCTGAAAGATATATTGACATTTCAATTACCAAATAGTAGACGGTCGGTAAAGTAACTAACTTTATCTGAAAGATATTGACATTTTAATTACCAAATGGTACTTTTCTCATTAGATGACACCACTCATTTGATTCTTAAATGAATAGAAACTGGATTCTGGAATTTATTTATTGAAAAGATCTCTGCTCTAATTTCTTTATTTATTGAATATATTTGCAGAATAAATTTTAATATGATGCTAACATACTTGTAATTTTGAAACATCATTCACGAGCAATATAAAATTTTTGTGGATTATAGTTTGCAATCTGGATTGTTGAGGTTGTCACTGTAGCTTTTTAATTATTCCAGACTGTATAAAAATCTGAAATTCTTGTATACTTGTAAAATCTTTAACAAGCTTTTATCTCTCATAACAAGAGCCAAATAACAAGGATATTACACTAAGTTTTCTCAGGAGACGATACCTAATCCCGTTATGTATTCATTTTCTTAAAATTCTTAAAATTCAATCAAGAAATTGGTTATTCCTCAAAAGACCCCTTTTATTGCAAGAGAAAAGTTAATTATATACTTGTGCGTACTCATACTATACATATTTCACTGGATGTAATTATATTCCGCGTGTGATCTCCATTGTAAACGCAGGAATGTATCCGTAATAATAGGAATAAATATGAGGATCATTTCTGCGCGATTATAGCGTCGAAATCGGTGAATTTATCGAAATTATATCAGCTTCAATCCCTGCGTGCGTGTCTCTAATGGAACCTCGGCGATGCTGAATTGCTCGCACGAACTTTTTGCCCGACGGCCCCCATCGGCGGCCACCGCCCCCCAGGGAAATCCAGAGCGAGCGAGGGTGGTCGTGGACGAGAGGAGAAGGAAGGGGGGGGGGGAGGGAGAGAGAGAGAGAGAGAGAGAGAATGGAAGTTAGGTAACGCGCGGCTCCATGGAGAAGCGGCGCGAGATATACTCCGTTTATCCGTCGTCTCGTGACGGCGACCCGTGGACGACCCGTTTCGATCGCGTCCGTTGGTTACTCTTTCATCGGCCTCCTCCGCGCTGGGAATTTTCAATTTGATTACAAACTGCCCGAACGCCACCCAGTCCACCCTCCTGTGCCGCGCGTTTCCGCTTTTCCTCATCCTCCTCCTCTCTGCCTCCTCCTGCTCTTCCACCGCCGCTCTTTCTCGCGCGTGGACCGATGAAAAACTCTCGTCGCTCGATCGCGACGGAATTATTGGCCGGCCGACTTTATTTATGGCGTTCATTTTCCTGGAGATCGCAACCGAGGCAGCCTGTCCACCATTTTTCTCTTTCTCTTTTTTTCGCTTATTTCTTTTCTTCGTCTCGTTAATTACTTGCTTATTCCGTACCTGATTTTATCGATATTATTAGTGCTATCTATCCTCGATGTGTTTAATCAGTCAATGCTGCCATGATTTACATTTTCTTCTGCTTTTGTTAATAATTAACAAAATTCGTACACTGTGTAATAAACAAATATTGTAGTTTATTTGAATAATATATTACTTTTTATTTCGTATTATTTTTTTTTACCATTTATACAATTCTGGAACTCGATCTACTTATCATAGAACAAACGATAGACTAAACTATTTCTCGATAAACATAACTATACGTACGGATTCTTTTTGGTAGAATAATACTTTTCATGCAAATTTATTGATTCATAATTTAAAAGAAATGAAAAAAGATGAATCACAGATAAATTTAAATAGAAATATATACAAATCCTTCTATGATATAATTACAGTGATATGAAATAAAATATCTCAATAGAATCGCTTTCAGATTTACCGATGTGTCTTATCTTCACTTTTCTCTTGACCTTTTCTCTTTTAACGATCGGTCGTTTTTTTTTTAAATGGAAAACATTTCACAGCCACCTTTATAGCTTCACTCGTGCACATTTTTCGGTTACAAAGATTTCCTTTCCGGAAAACCCCCACACGAAGTTTCGGTGCTTCATCAATTTCTCTCCTTTTTCCGTCAACGTTCTCGGTCACGTCGCCCTTTTTTTCTCACTCTTGTGCGAACCGTCGATACCGCGATTTACGACCCGTCAAGCGAGGAAACGAGCAGGACATTGATAACGACGACACTTTGACGAGAAGCGTGCATCGTTTCCTCCTACTAGCAGTGGGAATTAATTCCGGACACGCGTGCGCTTTTTTCTTTCGTTACATTATCTTTGAAATATTAAAACTATAGAGCAATATTAAGTATACACGTTTCTATCCCGCGCGTCTTTTTAACGAAGCAGGTAGATCAGAACGATACGAGAAATGTTTCGAGGGAATTACTGATTATTTTTCTCCTTAATTCGGTTTACTTCAGCGAAGTAAATTCAAGATTATAACTGCAATTGCGTTAATCCTTTCAGATTTGATTTTAATGAAACCATGTTAACCTTTTTTTTTTTAATTCAATTCAAGCACTATAATAATTAGTCATTTATACTAAACGATTAATTTTTTTCAAAATGCTGACTATTCTTTTAACATATACATTGTTTTACATGCACAATGTTACGTACATTACAATTAACGTACACACAGGGTCTGAAGAAGTTAATGACTTTCGATGAAAAATTTAAAAAAAAAATCATTTTTTCGAAAAATCTTAAAAAAAAAACAAAGACAGTTATAAGTACGTTGTTAACGCGGGATTGGTGTTGCGCCATTATTGCTGCTTCGTGGCTAAGAGCTATATGTATAAAACGTCGCAACTTATATACGTATATTGTCTGGCAATCTTAAATACATCCGAGTGCGTTGATGTGCACGTATACCGGAAAGATGAGGCGCTCTTTCGTAAATCAATAACTCCACGACGAGAAAGAGAGCGAGGGAGAGAGGCTCGTCGCGAAACGGCACATGCTAAACGCGCCCGTTAAACGGACTCGGATCGAATCTCGTTCCTAATGTTCTCGCGCGCACGGTGGTCCAGGTGGCTCGGCAAGGGCAATTAAACGTATAAACGGCGTGAATTAGCCGCAAGAATTGGCCCGCGGTCCGGCGCTTTTCAATGGACCGAGGCTGTCGTTGGGCATCAGGGGCCATTTAACACGATGACATCCCATTTACCACCCCCGCACAAAGACCCCGGCCGCGACTAGACCAGACAAGCAAAGCCCCGGAAACCCATATGTCAGCACGTGCCGCGCGTGCTGTTGCTCTCTTTCATGCACGATCGAATGTATACACCCCGTCGCGAGCACCATCGGACGCCGTAATCGTCGGCTGGTTTTGGAAAATTATTTGTTGGGATCCCGCGATTAATCTATCAGTTTAGACGTTCGACGCACGGGACTCTCTCCACTCCACGTTCTCTATTCCTTATCCCCGCGTGATCCCCCGAAATTCACGCGCTGGTGTACCTATAATGTACGCGAACAGTGAGACCACTCACAATCTATTTGTGGTATCTTAATTATTTCTTGTCGCACATCACTATATTTTATAAGATTTCTTTTTATAAGATATCTTCTCCTGTGTGCTTCCCTCTTTCCTTCTCTCTCATTCACTTACTCGTGGAATTTTCTCTGTTTTCTAAGTAAAAATAACGATTCATTCGCAACATTAAAATATTAATCTTTGTATCGATAATCAATAATCAAGAGAAAAGTGTAAGAGAGAAAAGGAGGAGGGAGGGGGTGAAAGAGAAAAAAGTATGATGGAAATAATGAATTCTTTTAAATTTTTACTATATAGTGCTCTGATTGTAGAAACTTACAAGACATAACTATTTATACTATAACACAGTAAAATTCGAAAATATACCTAATAAGAGTTGACACAATTAAAGAACTTTGATTATTTCTTTTATCGTCCTTTAATTTCTTTGCCTCTTGTTACGTTGCAAGTATTATTTCTGGAGAAATTACGTAAAACCAATTTTATTATTTGAAAATGCCGACAGCTATCAGAGGATTACATTACATTGTTCAAAATGTCTCACTCTTGTCCTCGGGAAACTTTCTCGGGTGTTAACAATTTTTCATTTCCTTAACTTCTAGTTCTTATTCTCATTTTTCTTGCTACTATTATCTTTAGAAAGTATAAGATATATACAATAATGAAGTTTTCCAAAAATATGTAGTACCCTTGCTGAGAGAAAATTTATCTAATAAGAAATAATATCTAAAAAACGAGATTAACTATAACTTTACAAATTTTAATTTAAAAACTAATTTAATCAGATAAAACTTTGGGTCCTGCTTCAAGAAACGTCATTGATATTTCTAAATAGGTTTGAAGTATAGACTCGAATCTGCACAGAAACTTCGGAAATGAATGTTCGATATCGGCTTAGGTAATAATTTATATATATATAAATTACACTCTTTGTTTCCGAGAACGCTTAGTCATTCAAATGATACGAAATTTTTACAAGTCAAACTGGCTGAAACTAGGTATAATATTTTGTGAATTATGAGATGCTGATAAAAAGTTTCTTACACAATAAAACCATAAAAATTGGACAGACATTTTGTTGTAGCACTATTTGGAAAATACTATTTTAGATCTAATCGAATTGGAAAGTATATAATATAATATCTTTATCTGCTAAATTATACATTTTTGGTAACTGTGCCTTAATTTATATGCACAATGCATAATTAATGTAGTGTCCTTTAAGTATGTTATATGAATAATATTTTAATCTTTTAAATAATTTTTTATAACTAATCATAAGAAAATAAAATTTGTTTGACTCTCTTCCTAAAAGTTTTTCTTTTCATGAAAGCGAAATATACCTATAATTATTAAACACTTGTGGTGTCTTCATTTGAATATTAATTAATTTTTTACAGGCGCATTCGATCTTTAACGTCGTAATTGTTACACGCGTACTTCTTTCACGAGAGAGAATAAGGTTCTCGCGGCTTCTCCAATGAGAGAAAAAGAAGTAACCGAAGGAAGTCCCCTTGACAAATACGTTGCTGCACGTTATGAATGCTTGATGATAGCATTTCACGACTCACGTTGCGTTCTCGGAAAAGGGGTTGCAAAGGAAAGATTTTCTGTCCTTTTTATCCGACCATGTATCTTGGCGCGTGTACCTATGTCTCCCCACTACGACACTCTTTTTCCACCACCACTTTTGTTGTCGTCGTCGTCGTCGTCGCCACGATTCTTTCCTCCTCTACCGCCAATCATCGACGAGAAACGAAGCGAGAGGTGGTGAAGTGGAACCCTCTCTTTGTCGCTTGACTCGATCGCTACTGAACTACTGCATCAAGACAATACGGTACTCTCTTGCGCACTAAATATATTTACGAAAGTCCCGCTGCGTAGCTTTTCAGGAGCGAGGTAAAATTTTCGAAAATAATCAATCGCGATTAATTCATTCATATTTCTCAAACTTAAAAATATATGTATATCGCATACTCTCGAAACTTTCAGAGTGAATCTAAAAGATTGAAAATTGAGCCACTCTTTTTTTCAAGACTGATTTATTTTTTATTCTTTAGAGTAAGATTCCACTCTAAAGAAATTTAGGGAGTACCTATCAAGTTATAAAAAATACAAACTATAGATATGGAAATTATCATATACAGTGAAATAGAATTAAATAATTTGATCATTTATTTAATTCGAAGTCGATATTCATTATTTTAAAGTCTTAAATTATTGAATATACATTTTTACCCCAACGCAGCTTCGTTAGATTATCAATGAATACATTTTCGTCAGTTTCGATGTTTTTTTAATTGTCATGTTCTGCCTGTTAAGAGCATCCGACTGACACGTACGAAACAACTCATCGCGAAGTAGACTATAATAACGCCTTGATTGTTATACCTTCGTCTAACGATGCGGCGGACATTGAACGATGCCCGACGATCTATCTAAGTCCATCCGACTTAACACCGCAATGGTGAAACAGGTCGCAAGAGTATGTATGCACGGGCCGAATGATACCGAAGTCGAAACGAAAGGGTCCGATTTGTCCGCTTATGGTCCCTGCTCGCCCTTAATCTCAGTCTCACCCTCCCTTTTCTCTTTCCTCGGCCCTCCCTCTACGTGCGCGACAGGTATATTCTTAGAACCTTTCGTCCTTTTTCATCCAACAGCGGCAGCTTCTACCCAATGACGCGCTACGCTGCCACGACCAATCGTCGGCGAGGACCGAAACAAGGAGGTGGTGAACGAGCTCCCTCTTTCGTCCCCTCCACGCCAGTGCCGTCCGGTGGGGTACACGCTTCACAATTCCGAGTATCGACCCGACACATCCCTCCTCTCTCTCCGCGCCGATAAGCGAGAGAGACCAGAGCCATGATGGCCGCTGGATGTTTCGGCGTTATATACGCGTTATGTACAATATGTACCACGCGTAACGTAGCGCGCGGGGCCGATCTTTGAAGCGGCGCGCAGATCGGATTCAAAATTAATCCTTCCGCTCCTATCAATTAAGTTCCCGACTGTGCAGACATTTAACCCTCGCACTTTGTTAATCGTTGAGCCATCTCTTCTCTAACGAGATAGGTATAGGTATCATCTCGAAGGAGAGTCAAGGAAGCGATTTGCGAATTATTCGTCGTAATGAAGAAATCAGATTATTTAAATAAGACACCGCGGGTATATCGGAATAATAAATCGAATTATAGCGCCAACATTTCTTTATTGTCTCTAGTTTCAATTCTTATTCTCACTTGATATATATTTATTCATTATTTTAAATTATCCACGATTGATATTACAATGAATAATTGTTGTCCAATAGCAGTATAACTCTGTACAGCGTTTAATCTCATCGGTCGATTTTCACTTGATATTGTTTACGTCGTCTGAAAAAGATATTTTATCTACATATAATGTTAACTACTGGGAGAACACCTGGAATAGAGGAGATCCGGTTTCGAATCCTAGCTGGACGAGTAGTATTCTTCACAACAAATTATGTACAGATTTTAAGATCCTCAATCACATTAAATGTTTTGTCAACTAATTTATGATTATTACTACTTCAGCTTTGATTCGACAGACAAGCGTTAATTAGCGTACAGTTAATTGGAACTGTGTGTCTAATTCTTTCAACAAAATTACTTTATATATGACTTTGAAAATTTAAACCACATGCTTGATAGTATATAATGGTTTACAAAAGATCGTCTTTACGAGATCGTCGCGATTCTTTATTTGTAATTACGCAATGAAGAGAACACATCGTTATGGATGCACCTACGTTTACGCGGGCTCGTCGCGATCGCGAGTTTAACGGGTATTTTCCGTGTTGCCGGGGATCTCGTGTTCACACATACATATACCGACGTGCTCGCCAGATCAGAGGTCGTAACAGCGCGGTGCCCAGTGCCTTATTGCCACCTACCACCTTACGCTGAAGAGAAAGAGAGAGAGAGAGAACCTCCCCCTTCCAATTCTCGATCCTTCCCCGGCGATATCCCCTCGAGCAGTAGACACGCTGGATAGGAGAATCTACACGAGTATATATATACACAGAATATATATGTGTCCGTATGTGCGCAAGCATATACATATACGCAAATACATACGTATACATTATATATACATTTATACAGGCTAGGTCATAGAGAGCAGATATCCGTCACGTTGACTCTTGTTACGCTCTCTGTGTGTCACCGCATTGTTGTATTTATTTAACAATGGATTCTTTGATCAATGAAAGAAATGCATATCCTTCACGCATACTTGTCATAGAAATATATAGGCTTGCACGATGAAAAGCTTATACCGCAAACAATAGGGACAGAAATTAATGAATTTTAACTATTTTAACTACAAATATGTGTAAATTATTCTATTAAATATAGCGAGTGTACGTCACGCAGTTTCTTATTGTACAGCCTCTGTTTTCATGGTGCATTAGGTTTCAGGTCGATAATTTTTCTTGAACGTCGCTGTAGGATGCCGGTACACAAATGTACCGCGCAGGTATTGTATACTTACTCGAAGCGCTGTGTAACAGCAAGGTAGCGAGCCGCTTCGTATATATTCGGCGTCTACAAGAAAATGTTGCCATCTAACTCGAGATTAGCGTCAGGGACGCTCCTATTCTTGTAAATTTTCTCCGATCATACTTGTATACGAACGAATAATCTCAGTCATTAGTGAGTCATGGGGAAGTAACTATTATATTTCCTGCTAGTCAAAGTGAAAAGCAATGTTTTCTTTCTTATGTCCAACATTTAAATGACGGCAATAAACGACGTTTAAATGGATTTTAAAACACACGCAACAATAAATAAATAAGTAAACATAAGTTTACATGTATATGTTACAATTTTATAAATGGATGTATTTTGCAATCCACATTTTTTAATCCGTAAATAATTTTATTATTTATATTATTTGAAATATCTTTATTTGGAAGTTGTAACAAAAATATTTACTGTTATCTTTGAATATCCGACGAGTAATTTTTTATATATAACTGAAAAATTTCTCGATTAGAAAACTTTACAATTATAACAGATACGCACAAGCAACAAAATAAATTGTATATGTAGTACAATAAATCATTTAAAGATGATTTAATACATGCAGAATATGTGAAAAAATGCTTAAACTAATAAAGATAAATATAAGATAGGCAATGCACAGCTTACTATATGAAATAAATAAACAATAAGACACAGAAAGTTCGTAAGCTGCCGGGCAAAAGCTGCGTCCCTGGCAAACGACCTCGGCGATATCCTTCCACAAGGTGGCCATGTTACATTCCCTGAAGCGGTAAAGCCCTGCCGACTAATAAGTTTCATCCCCCGCGTAGTGAGCACCAATTATGAACTTGCTCCGACTATAATTAAAAAATGTAATTTCGCCGCCAGAGCTCCTCGATCTTCTCTTATAACGCCTTAACGATCTCTTACCTCGTTTCTCCTCGGAGGTATATATGCGCGGAAGAGTATAACAGATTGAAATATTCACTCTCACGAACTCTCTAAGTAACCGTGTCTATACCCATCGTTGCCACCGTTTTGCAATTTCGTTTTATTCCTTTTTATCGTATCGATAAAATCTGATCTTATATCTCCACCACGTAATATTCGCATAAAATAATATATCCCTAATTATACATATATGTTACAGCTTGGAAAATTAATTATATATAGATACTGTTTCATATACTGTAGTTATGACCTGTTTCAAGAATAATAGGGTGATCCGTCATAATTTTTAATTACCGCATGACTCTAAAATTTAGCGATCGTTTAACGATACTGGCGATCTCCGAGCAGCGCATTCACTATATATCCTTCGTCTCTTCCGTCGGGTTTTCCTCACGTGAAAAGAAAAAGCCGACACTTTCGCCGTGCTTAAGCGGCAATTAAAACGAGTGACAAGTGCCGGAATTAGAACGAAATTAGGCGTGCCACTCAAGAGCTTGTCTAGGATTCTCTCTCACCGATCGAGCATCACTTCGAAAAGCACTTCAAGGACCGCTCAGCGCTCTTCCTGCTTCCTGCTCCTTTAATTTTTTTTTCTAATTCTCACTAGCATAAAAAAGGAGCGACAGTCATGTTGCGTTGTGTCGCTTCGTTGAACACTTCCGTAAAGAAAAAGTTTTTCTCGCATCGCTTATCGTGACGAGCAGATGCGAATGAGGCTCTCTTCCTTTCTTTCGTGGTTCTACTTAACACGATATTTTACTTACGACGCAATCAAAACACAAATATCGCCATTAAAGCACTTAGCACACGGTCTTAGACAAATCTTATAGATAATCAGATTTGGAAATTAGAAATGTGACATCGCATTTATAACGTATACAATTCTATATATGTTATGTTTCAATTAAATATAATATTGTAATCGCGCGCGTAACATTTTAATCAATTTTTTTTAATTATTATTCTTAACAATCAACCATTTTTCTTCTAATTATACAATTTCAGGCAATTCCATTTTTACATATATGAAATGCCGAGCGTTTAAATTAGTGGCAGAACGTAACACAATAACGTGTTGTATATCGCTTTAAAATTTGTCGTAGCTGACTTCTTTTTCACAACTTTCTGTTTCTCTTTTCATCTACACGTCCTAAAATTTCCAAACTCTTCGTGGCAAATCCGGGACGAACCAGAAAATGAAATTTAATGTCTCTAATTTCGCGCGATCATCCCTTAATTTAATCAAAACACCCGGAACCTCCCGTCTTTCCCCCATGCTTCTCGTTCTCCCCGACGGTTAGCGTCGTTATTCCCCCGCCGGCGGAATAAACGGAGCAGCCGATTTCGTTAACTCGGTTATGAACTCGGCGCCGTATTACGCACGGAGAATACATACCCCGATCTATCCTTCTCCAACCTCCATTCTCCTCCATCCTCCTCCTCCTCTTTCGCTTCGCAAAACTTCGGCGGGTTATGATGGCGGCTATGAGCAGGTACGCCATTAGCGCGGAAATTATATTATAATTAGGAGCGTGGGAGAGCGCAAAGACTTCAGGAAACTTGCTATTTCACGCATAAATCTCTTCCTCGCCGAATCGATTCTCGAATGGAACAACATTGTTCCCGAGGGTTGTGGAATTTTTGGATTCCTGAAGAAAACTACTTTAGTGTAGAATTTGGTGACGAGAAAACTTTGAAAATATGTACGAGCAACAATCTAGCACATATTTTATCTTGTAATATAATATTTATAAAATAGAATTTATTTCACCTTTTTTTTTAGCGTGTACAATATAGTCAAGAAGGAGACTCGATTTGATTTATAATTTATTCTCTTAGCCTTACTCATCCCTCCACATTCCTGAATATCATATTTATATTATTAGTTCCGATTTAGTTGAATGATAGTGTAATATTGTTTTATAGTGCAGAATTATAAAACTAATATGCTCATACATGTTGGCAAATGCCTGGTTAATGATCATTAGTGTAGCTTCAATGTATAATCATAACAATAAAAAATAATGGTAAATTACGCTATCAACTCCCTAAGAAGAAATCATACCAAAGAAAGTCAAAATGATGATTTTTTTTTAATTTAATTGCAGTTTAACTGTTGTTATTGACGTTAAAAATCAAAGCTATTCTGATTTTTAATGACTTTTATGTATTCTTTGTATAATCACACAATATGACAACTTGCAGTTTCATGTTGTGTTTATATACATATAATCATCGAGTCATTTCTTCATCGAAATATTTGCGAGCGCGTACAATCGATTCTTCATTCTCTATCCCGAGATTCCGATCTGGTTTTCTTTTCTGCCGATAATGTTCCGTTGCAGAAAAACCGATCGTCTGATCGTCGAGTATCTCGTCCAGAGGAGGGAGGATCGTTATTGCTGGCAGCCAGATGTATCTACTTGACTGAAGGAAGAATGATTAAATTGCGTGATGCGTCGAACGAAGTCGACGTTTGACACGAAAATCTCAATGAATGACGAGAGCGATGATGGTCGTTAGGTATATCAATTCGACCCTATATCGACGCGCGATTACTGCGCGGATGTAGCAGTAGACTACTCTTTTTGTTCTCCCAATTAACACGATCTCACTAAATATGAACGGCAATAATATGTTTACGTGCACGCGTCACGGATCGTGGAGCCGTAACTGAGGGGATAGAGATGGGATCAAACCCTACGCGAGCAACCTCGTAACAAGCTAACATATGGCAATAGACTCGCACCCGTTCGTCGGACAATAAATTAAATTACTCACGATGACATTAAAATCCGCGACGATGGTTAAATCAATCCTCTTTTCAGAGTATTTAATTTAGATCTTTTAAACTTTCCTATATCGTTCATTATTAAAGTCACATTACACGAGAAAATAAAAAAATGTTACTTAAATCTCGATAATTAATTAAAATAGTTTTATTAGTAATTATATATAATATATAAAATCTTAAATAAATTAAATGTACTAAATTAGGAGCTATCATAAAAGCCCAAGGCTTCCTATTGTGAAAAAGAATCTTTATAAAAAAAAATAATCTTATATAATAATAATAATGTAAATAAATAAAGTTGTGTAAATGTGCGAACATAGATACATGTCCGGTCACTGGGACGTTTATCTTATCTGATGCTCTCAAATTTACCTACTTAGTCAAAACGCACCAATCCATGACGGAAGAAAGTCTTAAGAATCTTAAGAACGGTTGAGTAAAATTATAGGTATCTAAAACATTAATCTTGGATAAAAATTCCCTAGTTCTTCCCTGTTGAATAAAATTAGATATGGTGGGCCGCACTTCCGAGTTAAATAAAATTAGATATCTAAAACATAAATCTTATGGATAAAAATCCACGAGTATTTTTTTCGAACATTCTCCTTCATTGACGTGATTTAAGTGAACGTCCCAGTGACCGCATGTACTTACGTATGTCCAGACATTTACATAAGACTGTTTATTTTATTATATTATTTTAATTATATATGATATATATATATATATACATATAATTGAAATATTTGAATATAATCAAGTTATATAACGTTGTAATAAAAAAGCATTTCAGATTAATAATACTAAATTTAAAGTGTACGATCACTCGGACGTTTACTTTAAATTGTGAACAAACAAGTCCGAATTAATTCGTAGAATGAAGAATAGATACAATTATAAGATTTAATTACATATCGAATGTCTTTATACAGAAAACAAGCTTTCTATAGGAATCGCGTCGTTCTGCATTTAGTAGAAAAAGCAAGTTTGCAACTGTTGTAACATTATTTATAATATAATTGATTCTTATTTTTAGATTCTCACTGTATCCAAAGTGATTAATGCCCGTTTTTTTTCTAATTCTAAAAATTAAGAAAAAATTAGTAAATTGAACCAAGATATATCTATTATACATTGATGGAAACGGACATGAACCAATCAATTAAAGAATCTTGCAATATAGTTTTCTATTAAAGGCAACCGCACTCTATACTAGCACTATAATATTACTCTATAATAGTAACGCACAAAATAATAATTGTCCTCCTTTTTTAAAGATGATATTGTAATTTACAAATTATACCAGTTTATAACATTCACCAATTATAGTATTTGGAATCGTGGATACACTGAAACGAGTCGATTCGATTGCCATCCCTCGGGACGGGAAAGCAATAGAGGACGGCGGCGAGCCTTTCATCTCGCCGCTCTCGACGACACGGCACAGCACAATGGGCCGAACAGTGGCACGCACGCTAATGCGGCCCTAAAAATATCGACACGGCACAATGACAGCTGTATACATGTATACGTATATATTCGATTACTGCGTTCCTACCGGACCCGCGCACTCGTCAAGATGACGACGGGGAAGACACTCTCGAGTATCTGTCGAGTCGTAAGAGACCAAGATAAGAAAACAGCGTTCTCTCAACGAGACTCTTTTCAAGTATATCCACATGACGAGCGCACGTATTTACGCGCTCCAGTTTTCTTCTCTTATCGCTCTTGCGATGATCTTAGACCGACGAGAATCAGCCTTTCGCACACTTTTGGAGAAATTATTTTATTAAACTTAGGTTCCTCTATTTTATAATTCATATAATGATGTTATTATTGAATGATTTTTTTAACTTTACTAATTCTGTGACATGAAAATAAAAAATTACAACAAAATTATTCATAAACTCAACACAGCTAGGCACAGATATCGAATTTAGGACAATTTTATCGCTACTTTTGTTACAGAATAAGTAAAGTTCTTTATTAACAACAATAACAATTGCATCGTTAGGGATTACAGAATAGGGTCCTTCTTATATATAATGCATCGATTTCGATAAAAATTTGTTAATATATGTATTAACTTAACTCCACGGATCACACTCATAATCAATTGTTATATTTAAGAGGGACTAGAGATATCGTAAATCACTCACTGAGCTGGATTTGCATTTTAAGATTACTTAAAACGGTTTTAAACGGCTCTGGTTTTGAGACGAAGCTGCGCTAAACGGACATGCTACGCTGAATGTCAATAATGCCTTTAATTCGAGAATATTTATCGTTAGAAAGCCTTGTATAACTGCTCATATCGGTTCGCATGCTATTTACACGATTCTCTCGTTGCAGCCGTGCAGCGCTATCAGAATGCCCATAAAACCGTGTTCCAATAAACTCTTCCCCGTTGCACGCGCGCATCGATACGCTAATTTCCGGATATTCGCCAATAATTGGCTTAATCGTGCGCGTGTCGAATTAATCGCACATCCCGTATTGTGGCTGTATCTAGGATCGTATAAATTCGCTCGAGAATTCGTGAAAATCAGTGCTTCTCGCGTCGGCAAATCGAACGCGCTGCTCGAAAAATTTTCCATGCACAGACATTATTTTAAACTCAACAATAATGATGTTTCTAAATGTGTAAATCTCGGTATAAGTATGGATCTTGTTTCTGTAGTTCTGTACAACCATTATTCGTTATGAGCGTCATAATCTTGAAAGTAATAAAACTAACCTTTTTTTTTTGTAAGAAAATTCTTTCTAGTCAGACCTTTATTCATATATTTATTCTTTATAAAAGTCGGCTTTCGAGAAGGAGAGAAACATGTGATGCAACGTTTTGTTATGGTCCCTTTTCAACAAAGAATTATGTATTTATAACCATGACAATTTTCTTTAGGTTTTTTTTAAGTACTCCAAATAGATATTTATATATTGTACTTTAGTAATGGTTGTTCATTTCAAATAGTCTTATTTCTAAAGCACTACGAAATAAGTAAAAGTAGCAAATTGTATTAATTTATGGTATAGATTTATGGCAGGGTTGGGCATGTATTTAAAATACTTTTATTTGAAAATGATAATTGTAAGACAATTGTATCGTGTATTTTGTATTTGAACGGCGTACATAAAAATATTTTGCATTTTATATTTTATGGAAGTATATAAAAGTATTTTATATTTTGTATTTCAGTATTATTAATGAAAGATTGAAAGTATTTTGTATTTTAAATACTAAGATATTGAAGATTGTTATTATTTAAATTACGAAGTACATAGAGCTTTCAATTTTAAATACAAAATATGTAATACTTTCATGTACATCGCTGAAATATAAAATATAAAATCTACTTTTATTCCGAAAACTGTGTTTTAAATAAAAGTATTTTAAATACATGCCCAACTCTGATTTATGGTATGGTATAAATCTAAATAAATACGAAAAAGATATAATTACGGAAAATAAAAAGAATTAATAAGATACATCTTTAACTACACATATATCATTCCTGTCTGTTCTAGCGCTTCGTCTGTATTTTGTCGTACTTAAAACATGGCAGAGTCTATAGATTTTCCCTCTTAAGATTTTTGAAATTTAACGAGGTTATTACTATATTAATTATTGGAGATTAATATTAAGTGATTATATATCTTTCTTTTGTATTCCATGGACCCGCTTGGTAAGCATATAAGTTTTGGTCAATTACGTAAATCAATTTAAATATATTTTCAAACATTAATTTAATTAATATTTAGATAACAAAATTTTGTTACCAACACGTATGGAAACTTTGACCGATAATTGTTACTACCTGACGGATACTACTTGTAAATTCCACGTCAATGTTTTATTGAGGATGGTCCAAAGGTCGATGTAACTATATATCTTATGTTTTATTAAATTTTTCTACAAATTTAAATTTTCTTCGTCTTTATTGAAATATAAGGAGTCCATTATTAATTATTGTATTAATAATTAAGTAATTAAAAAAATTAACTATTTGAATGATAATAAAAAATAATTCTATAACAAATATAGAGCCGACACTTTGTTCTCATATCTCGCTTTTTGTTATTTTCTCGTTATTATCTCGTTTTCAAAGAACGGTTGAATGAACCACTGATATCCCGTTTGATATCCCGTCGTGATTTTGCCGCCACGCTGCTGTGATTTGCGAACCGCGCAGAACGTACATACGGCTGATCGGGGACGACTATGGATTTCGCATAAAGTAACGTTACATCGCATGCGAGTAAATTAGTCGCTTAATCAAACCGTTTAATCAGCGGCATGATCGCGACCGCATCTGGCCGAGCTGTTCGCGCCAATTATCTCTTGTCCCTCCGATCCCCTCATCTGTCTCCCTCCTCTCCTACGTGCGCAACCGCGTACACTGACGTAACTATAGATAGGGGAAGATCTGAACGCGAGATTTGGACAAGAATTTTGCAAAATCGGTTAAATCTATCTCGATATATCGGTATCGGTGATCGGACAAACTCGAAGAGGATCTTCAATTTTAATAAATTTATTTGAATGGTCTAGTAAATATTTACTAAATGTAAACATATGTCTATTTTTTTTTATATAAAAATTATTAATTTAACTCTTCCCTTTTTATTGAATAAATATTGATTTACTATAAGTAACTTTACTTTAGTATTATTTAGTAAATATGATAGAGTTTACACTTGATTGTGTATGTATTATCGTCATATCATGCTTGCACGACAACTGATTATGGTATTATATGTTTTTCAAATTAATCGCATAACAATTCTCTCTCGGCAATCACCTTCGAAAAAGAATGTTCCAATTTCGGTTCTAAAAATGTTCTATAGTTTTACTGAAGACCAGTCCTACTTTACAGTACAAAACAGTACTCGGGAGGAAAAAACGATTAATGGAAGATCGATATTCTCAGCCAAATCATACAAATAAAAAACATGAGAATCTTGCAATTTATACAAGTTTTTTAATGTTTAAATTAAAGTAATTTTTGATTATCCGTTTTCGAGGGAAAAATAATTTATAGGTGATAATGATGAAGCCATCAAAATTGATGACTCAAAAATGATAACAAAAGTTGTTTTAAGGAAAAAAATAGATACGTAAATGTGCAGTATAACAGATAAATTATCTTAAAATGTATTGTTGATACGTATTTAGAATAAATTAAGAATCATACTTTTTTTATTAAACAAAAAATAAAATGAGTATAAAAGGGTAAAAACTAAACGACACACATATGGTCTCTGAAAATCTTTTTATATTATTTTATAGCGTATATTACATATACCTAATATATATAGCACTCTAACTTTCTACATTATAAACTCTCTCCTCTTATATGAATATAATACATACTATAATACAATTTTAATGTACCTAAAATCTAGGAGACCTTCATGAAAAGTTTATCTCTTTATAAAAGCGTGACTAATGAGGGATTCCAGCGTCTTAGAACTTCTTTTAACGCTGCTAAAGTCACCCAATTATTCGCTTGATCTCCAGCGATCCCTCGATGCTTTAAAATTTTAGACGCTAGCGAATAAAAAACAAGCTTGTAGGAGAAGCTTTCATTATTTCCTTTGTTAATACTGTAAAGGAATCATTATGAATTGATTCCTTTTACAGGATTGTTATTCTCTCAAATCTTTTGCAGTAAAATCTATACATAAGATCAAATGTTCACAATTGTATTATATTTTTTTAGATGGAAACTCGCTGAGGAAATTTTCAAAAAAAATTTCTACCTCTGTTGCCATTTGGTTAAGGCTGCAAAAAAAGTAAATCCGATCCTGCCGTCTCCCACCAGGATTGTTTCACTATACGGCTATGATGTTATGCAACATCGTGCTACCGACTCCACCTCTCTGTTGGAGGGGACGTTATAAGGGCGGCATTTTCCCCACTCGGTGTGCGGACGCTGGAGGTGGCTCATCTACCGTAATGTTATATATACATAGAACTACTCCGCGTTCGTAGTTCAAGCACATCACATGGTTTCGTGGTGCCATACAGACCTCGCACTAAATAGAGGAAGAAAAGATTTGTGCATGTTGTGATCAGTAACACACATATCTTTTTTCTTTTCTTTTCTTTATCGAGTGTATATTTCTCAGAGAGAGAGATCGCAAATTGTGATTATACGTTCTAATTGTGGTGCATTACGGAATTCCAGATATAAGAGAAGAATAGACAACGTGTAAGTTGCTATCTTTGATTCTTACAGAATTTGCGTTAACGAGACATTGTAAATTGTTTGTTTATGTCTTACACAACTGAGGTTTTTTTTTTAAGTCTTGTGATTTTATTCGATATGATATTTATTTGACACTTCTCACCTTTGAAGCGTCCGATGAATAATTTTTAACGTTTACATTTTGCGAGTGATTTGTGTCGCGAGATATGAGTTTGAAATGATAACTGAAATGTAATACTTACGTCGCATCCTTTCTTTTCATTATAATTATATAATTATCAATATCTTTTAAAGCAAAGAGAGAGAGAGAGTGATGTGTAATCTGCACTTATGAATTTTTTTGTGTCAATCTATCGACTCATAATCGAAAATATAAAATTATGTCTTCTATTTTAAATAAACAAAATTAACGTTATACGGCCTAAAGATTTTACCTGTTTCTAAAAAATGACTCTCTAAAAATAGCCCTTAAAAAGATTGCTCATTACTATTTGAAAGGATTATGCATATAACTTCGCGGTTTCGTATCTATACTGCAATTTTCAATAATTTGAAGTTTAAATGCGTGATTAATTTATTTTGCGAAGGACAAGAAGATAAAATTAAATTGCTGTTGACGTGTGTTGTATTATTTTGGCACGAGATTCTCGTATTTGCTAAATTTAGAAAATCGTAAGACTTAAAAAATATTTAATCACATACGAATTTTTTTTTCCCTGAAATATATAGATAGATGATCGCGAAAATATTGGACGTTCACGTTTGCTAACGAAATATTGTACTAAAACATTCAAATTATACTACAATTCGTAATACAGTTTACATACTTATACCACGCATCGTGTAGCATCCGTTATACCATTTTCCGTGTCAATAACATTTTTAAGAGCTTTGTATTTATTGGGGGGTTATTAAACAAAAATTTTTGAAATTAGAAACTGATCAGTCAGACTGCGGTCTGCGTTTAAGTTTGCTCGTTGTATTCAAATATATCTTGGGGAAACAGCCTGTAGTCTACGTATCCTTCTTCACTTCAAAAAATCAATCAGACTACGATAGTTATGATTAATGAGGCTCTTTTTTTAAATATATTATCACAGCTAAAAACGTTCATCTTATGTATTCTGCATTGTGCTAAATTTATGTCAATTTATAAACTGTTTTCAGCACCAATATATCGGCACATTTTGTTAAAAAAAAAAAAAAAGCCTTATTCCCAGAGACAACTACTGTACAATTAGAAAAAGTCAGTATCGTGCTAATATCTAATAATAAAGTGTATAAATATTTGAGTCCATGCAATAAGTTTGTTTTCTTGACGAAACCAGATAAAAATAATTGTGCTCATTCAGACTTACTATTAGTGTTGTATATGATCGTATAATGGCTCGTAAAATATTGATCATCAATTAACATACATAGTTGGCGCGATAAAATTGTTTCATCCATTAATAAACATGTAATTCCGTCGATCACTGAAACCTGAAATTACAATTTTAAATTTTTGTGCAAGCCTCGAATTATTTTTAAAGTTTTGAAGAAGTTTTAAATTCTTAATTCTTTATACTTAAAATTTTATATTTTCTTTTTTTCTGTGTGCTTGCCTACAAAATCGCGACCACTTGACTTGAAGAGTTCGATCTGATGTATTTCGCTACCAAGCGATGATATTAAAGCTTAATTGCGAACGTTTGAATACTTTCGTGATCGTATTACACGTATGATATGCCTGGTTAATATATGCATGTGTTTCAATTGTTGTAGAGTAACGAGATGAGGAATCATTACGACGAGGAGAATAGCCCGGACAATAATCCGGAGGAGGACAATATAGTCGTCGACCAGGTGAACACATCGCGCAGTTCGCATTCTGATAATGGTGAGCTGTATATGAATATTTAGAAGATCATTTGAGGAATGTTCCATAAATCCATTATTATAGAACTAATATATAGGGCATTACTGATGTATAACACCATTATCTTTGGCGTTTAACCGCATTTTTTTTATTAGAGTGACACTGCTCAAATTAATTGTTGTATATCGAGAATGATAAACATATTGAGTCGATTACGTGAATAAAAATATTTATTTCATCCTTTTCGTTTTTTTTTTTCTATAATACTGGATTTACGAAATGTCTTATTGTACGTAGAGAGAAAAAGTAGCTGTACTAATATCAAAATATATTAATCAAATATTAATACAATATTAAACAATAATATTTTATTAATTAGTGTCTATCTGCATAGACATACGTAAGAATGGGTAGGAAAGAGAGCGCTTACCGACTTTAAATTTTGACAACGAGAAATAATTATGATTCTATGAAAATAATTTTTACGATAAAGAATTAAACGATAAAGAATTATTGAATTTGTAATTCACACGTTATTCGTGGAAGAAAAGGTTGCTGAATATCTCGAATACTGTAGTTTTAATATAAATATTTTAATAAGTTTTCGTGTGAGGATATACAGCTATGGCAAGTGTCAGTTCTAAAACGCTTCCGATTAATTACCATTATAGTCGCTTAACAATGACTTCTCTTTATATTTGCGGCATTAAAAGCGCGAGAATTGACGCCAAGAAATGATAGCATTTTTATTTCCTTTTATTATGACATCGCCTTCTTTTCCATTCTCGACTATTTTATGTGATTTGCATTATTATTGTGACGCAGTTTCACGTTTGTTCCGCTCAACCACTAACCAGGAAAAATCGAAAAGGTTATACAATGTTTCATAGAAAAATCAGTGGGAGACTGGCCGGAAGTAACTTCGTAAAACGATGTTTTTTGCCTTGCTATTTTCTAACAGATTTCTACCTGCTGTTAGTTTCTTTTGACCCTTGTCATTAAGCTAACTTATTATATAAGGTGACAATATAGAAATTAAATTGGCAGTTTTGCAGCATTGATTCTCTTAAAAAAATGACGACTAGAAACATCTTTTGTTATATTTCTGTAAAAGTTTTCATTTTTGAACAACTTATCTGCTGTTGGTTGCGTTTGTCGCTAAAAGCTATAACTTATTATATTTTATTCTTTTTTACGGAAAAGTTGTGCTTTGATAGGTATACTTCGAAATAACTTGCCTATACAGGTAACGTGAAAATAGAGATTGAGTTGACAACTTTAGCATTTCTTGTTACATCTTTATAGATATAAAGATATTTAGGTATAAGGCATCGACATTAGTCAGTATGACGAAAAGAAAGATTAGCGACTTTGCGCATTTTAATTACTTTTTTAATAAAGAGCACAATGTGTAAAACAAAAACGATTTGCATGGTTTTACTAATTTTCAACATAATATAGTTTCTTGCCTAATTCCGCTCATTTTACAACTAAAAATATTCAGATTGAAGAGATAAGGCCATTAAAAATAATATCATATTTTGAGTTTAGCCAAGAGGAACAAAATCACCAATAGACGAATTAATTGTGTAAAATAATTTTAATTTTGTAATGTGTGCAAAAACATTTTCTGAATGTTTCAAAATTCCATCTTTTTTTCTGCTATTTCTCTCGAATTTGCTAGTGGAGGGAAGATTATAATGTTCAGTGTTTTGTGCAGATCTACAATCGTCGACTTTGCGCCTCAATCAGCACCAGCAACAGTCTCAACAGCAATCTCAGCAGCAACAGCAGCAGACACCAATCCCTCCTATAGATCCTAACGTGAGGAGATACAGAACCGCCTTCACGAGGGAGCAACTAACTCGGCTAGAAAGCGAATTTAGCAGAGAGAATTATGTCAGCCGACCAAGGAGATGCGAATTGGCCACACAGCTTAACTTGCCAGAATCTACGATAAAGGTAAAAAATGTATACTAACAAGTATATTTTTCTAAAGAGACGTGCTCTTGATAAGTCACACGTTAACTCGATCTATAACGCCATTTAATGTTGAATTCACACATTCATATATTTGAGTATAAAAAGTCTTATCTTATATATTTCTATCATAATTGATGATGAGCGTATAAATATTTTACTATTGTTTAATTTTTCTTATCGTGATGTACATGTAATTTTAATAATCTGCAGCTTAATTTAGTCTCGTTATGTTTTATTATTGTATGTGTGTGTAAGTATTAACTTTTAAAAATTATTTTTTCATAATAAAATATTTAAAAAAATTGAAAGTTAACTGTTATATTAGTTTTTCAAGATCAGTACTCGCTAATATTTATCTACCCATTTGTGATTTTCTGTACAACACGAAAAAAAACCAGATTATATAGAACTAAAGATTTCACAGTCTAATGTAGATTTTCTTCGCTTCATCGATACACTTCACGTTTATCTATCAGAAACATTGAAACAATTGTGCATTATCTGTGCAAAATCAGTGACAAAATTATTTAACGTTTACACTTGAGTCACTTTTTTTGGTCTCTGTCAAAACAGAATAAGTAACATAAATATAACTTCAATCTTTTTCATTAAATAAACGCTAGATTGAATGTTGCGACTGCAGGTGCTGTGAGTTTAAGTGATCGAGAATGAGCAAACGTTTACTCGCACAACTCGATAAACAGTGACTTTATTTGCGATCGGTGCAATAACTTTTCCATTAGCGCTTTCGTGTTGATCGAGGAATTCGCGACGGATTATTAAGAAAATCCTTCGATCATTTAATAATTATTAATAATAAGTATGCGAATAAAAGTCGAGCTTACATACACACACTTTTCTTTTTTGTATAGATATTTATTTTATCTTTTTATTGCAATTTTAAGAGATTTAAATAATAATATTTCTCGTATCACGATTTAATTTCTCACGGCTACCACGTCGTGTCCGCGAAGACAAGGGCCCCTAAAGTCAAGCGGCTTAATAAAAGCAATTAGTGACGTTTTTGTTCGCGCGAGCCGCCGCGCCGAGAGCTTCCGATGGCATTATTTCTTGCTGTGGCCAGCTGCGGCCATATTTGATCGGCGATTATAGCCTCGAGAGAGCGATTCAACGGCCTTTGATCCTTCTCTCTCGCGTGTCTCCCACGACAGTGCCGTAACGTTAGATCCCGCGGAAATCGTGACGGATCGCAGAACGAGGACTCCTCCCTTACGTGAGTACATTATATAGCCGCGCATATCAACGTTTCGGGGACCGACAGTTTAGTCACGGCCCTGATCGGAGGGGTGACCGGTCGGGCGAAAGTGTTAAACGGCTCAATTAGCGACTGCCTCGCGGCCCACCTCGGACTTTAATGGATCTCTTAATTTCTCGTCTCGCGCGGTAGCTCGCACTCGCCTCGGTTGGCGGTCGTAAAACGGCGCGGCGCGGCGGCGGGCAACGAAGAGGAGGGGAACGGCCCGAAGAGGTGTTAAATGACGGTAAACGTCCCGCACGAATTACCGGTATAATCGTTCGCCGCCTCTGAGAGAGAGAGAATTCCCTACATTCGTGAATATCTCTATACGTATCTTATCTATATAAGAAGTATATATACGCATCTCTCTGCCAGATCGTCTTGTTTTATTGTAAAACAGTAGACATTTTTGATCGGTTTGCATACAAATCGTCGAATAAACCGACTGTACGGGGAAGCGGAATTGATTATTTTTTGTTGAGAGTATAAGTATAAAATTAATTAATTAGATATAAAGTTTGATTTAAAAAAAAAAAAATTTGTTTTTGCGCAGGTATGGTTTCAAAATCGTCGCATGAAAGACAAACGACAACGACTATCATTGACATGGCCCTTCTCGTGGAATTCGGATCCCACTCTAGCGGCGGCGTTGCTCGCGGCTGCCTCGGCGGGCTCGTTTCCGCATATGGGTTACCCGCCTATTCCTACGTCGAATTTACCAGCGACGACACACTTGGCCCCTTCAGCAACACCGTATCCGAACGCGGCCGCGGCCGCGGCTGTGTCCACTTACTATCGTTATACCGGGTATCATCCGACGAATTCGGTCACCGCGCTTCATCGACCACACGTTCGCCCTTTGGCCGCCCCTTATCCGACACCCTCGCACCTATCGCTGTCCTCGCATCCGTCGATACCACCTCTGCATATCCTGTCGAGTATGCAAATGCCAAACATCGCTGCTGCTTCCGCCTTTCCTTCCATGGGTAATCCGCCGCCGCCTCCTCCTCCTCCTCCTCCTCCTCCACCTCCTCCTCCTGTTACCATGCCATATCGGCCGCCGTTGATCGAAGAGCTTAGCCCGGTAAATTCGTCCTCCTCGAGCGAGTACGATTACGGAACGAGTCCTCCTGTTCAGTTATCGCACCCTACACCGACGTCGCATCACTCGGTCCAGCAGCTGCCGCTGTCGCATCCGCATTCGGACTATTCGCATCACGCGCATCGCCTTACCGCACCCGTGATGCCAATAATATCGCAACGAGATAGACTCAGCAGCGGCGAGCAGCCGATAAGACTGAACGGAATGAGTGTACCGGTCATGACGGTACTGCCATTCGAGAACAACGTGAACAACGCCTCGTACAATCACGTAGCGATTCCTTCGACGTCGGAGATATCAGCCTTGTCGTCGCTTTCGTTGAACAGGTCTGAGAAGGAGCTGGAGGAGGAAAAGAAAGAGAAGGAGAAGAAAGAGAAGAAAGAGAAGGAGAAAGAGAAGGAGCAAGAACAAGAGCATCAACATCGTCAACAGCCGCAACAATCACTTCAGTTACCTCAGCCACTTCAACTATCTCAGCCATCGCAGCTACGGCAGCCTCCTCAGCCCAAATTGTTTCAGCCGTACAAGAACGACAAGGATCAAAACGGCACGATGTAGAATAAAAAATAATAAGATATCGTAAGGTAATAGACTATAAGTTCCTTTCGGCTCCGCGGCGACACGATTGCTCGCTATAGTACGAACGACTCGGTTCAAGCCCCCCCCCCCCCCCCCCCCCCCCG
>NW_017279708.1:1010258-1029634 GCF_001594065.2 Cyphomyrmex costatus
CCCCCCCCCCCCGCGCACCCTCAGCACCGTTGAAAGAGCTGCGCCTGATATTTTTTGTCATCGACTTCCTTCAGTCAAGAAAACTTGACTCTTCGAAGGAAATCTCCTCTCAGAAATGATGAGGTTCGAAGCGTACAGTGGTTACCACGCACGCTCTCATCGCTACTTCGTTTCAAGAAATTCATTTGGAAATATCTGTGCAAAATATTTTCCGTATATGAATAACTTGACATTTTACTTATACAATATAAACCATAAGAGTTGTGACTTACTTATTTAATTTATTAAAATAAATTTACATACAGTGATATTTATGATAATTGGCGAGTTGTCAGAATTCATTGTACTTAACGTGATTATTATTTCGAAAAATGGAATGTAAATACATTGAATGTAATTATTTGAACGTCATTGAGCAAATATACGACAAATATTTTATGTGTATGAACACACACGTGCGTGCACGTCTGTTAGAAGGATTTATTATACAGGGTATTTCGAAGTTTACTCAATTTACTTGTTAGTATACTAAATATATATTAAAAGACTTGATATATCAAAATAACATTTCTTATTTGCCTTTTTGTCCTTGCGGCATCATATGTGTGTATACATATGTATAGTAATACATATTCAAGGGACATATCGGTGTGAGATAATTAAATTCTCCACTTTCTTTTCGTGGAGGGTAGTTTGCAATTTTAGCAAACTGTCTAATGTCATATTATTAGACAGTTTGCTAAAATTACACTACGACGAACTCGCCGCGTACGGGACAGTTGGCATAAAACTGGGAGACTCTGGGACGCCATTTTGCCGACAATAAAATATCCCGGATGCCCAGGGGTTGCCTCTTATCTTTCCTATTATCGATAGCTGGCCGTGGACCAATATGGCTACGCGGCAGCGGTTGCCATGGCTACGTTCGGTATCTCTCGCTTCGGGACGGGGGCCCCATCATCCGCGCTATTATCGCGCTTCGCCGTAAATAAGGAGGAGGCGTTCTCCCTCATCTCCGGAGGAACGATTCCAGAGCATCCTGCACTCTCTCCTTCTCTCTCACGAAGGGATTCCGTGTCCACGCGATATCACACAGTTATTTCAAATTGAACCAACGCTGATCGCGGAAAATTTGCGTTTTCGAGAGAGCACGAAAGTTTTTATTTTGGAAAAAATTTATATTTATGCATATATACGCGTTATTATTACACGTCTCGATAAAAACGACGTACTTTAATCAATAATAATCAACAATGATCAGCATGAAAACGTAAACATACTATAAAATGATATAACGCTATATATGTATATGCGTCATGTGTGCGTGTGCGCGTGAAATAAAGGGAAAAAAGCGTGACATAAGCTATACGTTCCACTTGATGTTCCACTAATGTCAAACAACAAGGATATGAAATGATTTCGTCCCGAGCGCGCGGTGAGCGTTAAATGAAACGCAGTCGTAAAAGCATCACGCGCGCGGATACGATTTTTTTGTAATCAGCGCGAAAGAAAGTCAGTATACGGTTAGAATGCGGAATAAATGAACGTTCTCATAGGCGAATGGTAAATAGACGATCAATGATAAAAGTAGATGGAAGAACCGAGGAGCGATGATATCGCTGACGAGAGTCGCCGTATTGGCTGCCACCCAACGCAGGCAATTCGGTCGGTCGACGAACGATAAGCTCGCCATCGTGATCCCTCCTCCGTCCCTTTTTCCCTTTTCCTCCTTTTCATAGAATCACGAACGTACATACACATACGCTCGAAGGACGGCCCCTTCGAACCATCCTGGGTGGCCGGTGGATTCATTCGAGATACAAATGATAAGGAGACGCAGCGCCGTAACGCTCGCACGTGGCTCGCACATCGAATCGATGCATCTTGCAATCGGCCGGATCGAACAGCTCTCCCCGCGTCCTTGACACAATATTTTGACATACCCGAGAGATGATAATATTATAGGATGCCTCTTTCACGAGATGAATCAATAGGGGAATTATCGCGCTTAGTGCGTCGTGTAACCCTAAACAGAGTACATCGCATCAAAATTCGGGTTCTAAAATGATTATTAAAAGTCATTTTTATATATCTGTTATGATTCATTTTAATGTCATTTTGACGTTCATCGAATTTGTTGTTCTGCTTGGGACCACGTATATCTTCTAGAAATTTGAAAAAGCGCAAAACATTTAAAACGTTTTATGTACCGCACTTCGAAAGAAGGAAAATCACTGTTCTCTTATTTTCTCTCATTGTGTTAAATACGATTTTCTCTGCTTTTATTTCTGTGAGTTTCTTTCATTTTAAGCGCGGTAAACAGCTCATTATTTTTATTCTGACAGTTTAAGATTTTCATGGTTGTTACATTTTTGTTGTACTAATGCGTGACTGTTCTCAGTTGTAAAGCGACGTTGGAAGATATACAAAAGGATTAAGGAGAGTCTTATTAAGATTTAAATTACCCATAGGTAGTCCAAATTATGGCATTTTGCTACGCTTCGTTTCGAATCGAGCTTTTATTGTTATTATACTTATATAACAATAATAACTATAACAGAACGAGACATTCAAACTTCATAAAATTTTCCTTAAATGAGTTTTCAAAACAAAATATTTTACTGAAACTTAAAAAATTAATTACCAATTAATAGTGAAAATTCTGTCCCTCGAGAATAAACTAACGTTTTAATTTTCATAATGGTGAATTTCTATCTCTAACCATAAGAAAAATTATAAATAGAATTTATATAGACTGATAATAATAAATCAAATTAAGAGACACAATTCTATTTTCGGTGAAAGCGGATCTGCTTGATATTATACATATAATATTTATACAATTATGTTGTAAAAACAGCTTACATACATATGACTGCTACAATATTTTTGTTTGATTTATAACATTTTCCTAGACATCTCCGAAGGAACATTTTTTGCCGCAAATACTTTAAAGAGCTGAAAACGTCTCTTTTTTTTATGTACCTTTCCACAAGGACATACAGGATGTCATACTTATAAGAACTGTGTAAGAAAGACGATCGGATAATTAAAGAGTAGAAAGAGCTGCCAAGGAACAACCTCTTGAAAGTCTCTCAAAAGCGAGCGGGGTCAGCGTGACACGTTCAGAATGATTATTTATTTGACTCACCGAGGATTTACGAGATCCGATATTGGATAATGAATCAGGTCTCCCTTGATGGAATTAACTCACCTCTATAGCCCTCTTTGTACAACGTGTCTGTACCCCTAGTGTGACCTTTTATTAGACCAAAGGAGGAAAGAAGGAAACTGTGCGCGCGAAGCACGTCGGCTTGTTTTACGGGCAATGTGTTACATCTTTATGGGAGTCCGTAGTTGCGGCTTTATTCCACGACTTCCAGTCTTCATTCACGAATAATTTCCCAGTGCGCGATAATTCTGATACGAGCTAATTCCTCCGTTAATCGTGAAAACTTTTCTCCCCATTTTAAAAGCTTTCTGTGTATCGACTCTTATTCACAACGTGGACACGCGTCGTATTTAAAATAATTTCATGTAGCTGGGCTTTTTCCATTTTTCGTGACGCGCGTTTACGTTTCTGAACAGCACATATTGAATAATTAAAGGTTGTGCTTGTGCTCTCAAGGAACAAATGATTATATAATATAGTTATACCTATAAGCACGTCACTGCAAAGAAATATTATGTTTGCCGTTGTAAATTTTCATATTACTTCAAAGTTGAAATTGACGGAATAGTTCCGTCCTATACTATATATTTTACACGTCGGTAAAATGACCAAAGCGGAGTTAAATCTGAAACCTGGTATATATTCTGAAAATACTAAAATAGGATACTTTTCAAGTAGCTAGCATTTGGACTATCTTAGAAGAAATTTAGAGCAGAAAATTATAAGTGATAAAGACTTAAAGGCACGTTTACACTATGTTATAAATTATTACTGACACATAACGCATAAAATCTATTCTGTTCATTTTCGGTGAAAATTTATAGCTTTTGCAGGGTACGTTTTGATGGATCTTCACAATTTAGGGATAATCAACTCATTCAGACAATGGTGTTTTTTTTTAGCGTCTAGAAAGTTGTGAATGGGATGTCAATATATATATGTATATAATGTATCCTAGCGATTATTGGTGTATTGATGGTATGTATTGACTTATACATACCATCTCAGAAACGTCATAACTATAATTAATGATGATAATCCTAGGTGGTCGCTATTGTATTCGTTGAAGGGTTTTTTTTAGTAGGGTCTGCTCTACTATCCTAGAAGGATACGTCGTTATGCTATTTAAAGACCTACAATTATTCCAACGTTTCGCATTTCAGCCTGGTTTTCACGTTCGCGAGAAAAACGATTAGAACAAGATCTCGATCGCTATGTGACGATGTTGTGTCCTTGTTTCCGCAACGCGGGGATAAAATCGTTTGAGCGGAATCAATTTTCACGCGATCGAAGCTTTCGAACTTTTAATCGGCCGTTTGATCTCCAACCGGCAATATTTCCCTCATAAACAGCAAGCATGGCGAATTCGGGTAGGGCCTGCAATAAAGCAAAGGCCAATAAATAACGCGGTAGCGGCTGTAACGGGGTAGCAGAACAGCACAGGGGAACCGTGGCCAATCGCCGCCGCTCGATCCGTACCCCTCATAGATCGCGTATCGAGAGCGACCGATACATACGTCTCGATCGGCATTGTTGGCCCAATCGGGCGATTATCGCACCGGACAACTGTGGGAAATTAATACAAGAATTGTCAACGCCGATGGGGAAACCGACGACCCATTCGTAATCATTTTGGATTTCGGATTTCCTCCAGATAGGCTGTTACTAGGTAAAACTGCATATATGAAGCATTCCGGATCTTACTTCCGATTATATAAAAAAGAAAAACACAACCGGTCACGTATTATTCAGAATTATTCAGGAGAATTGTTCGGAGTTTTTTCGGTTTTCCTATAGAAACGGCGTCTATTCTCTGTAAAACCGAGCACGCAGTGTTTCGTTCGTCGAGTTCCGTGAGACAGTCGGTTGTTGATTCGCTAGCAGATTCAAAGCATAACGAGGCATATATGTATATCGAACGCAATATTTTATATAATGCTATTAACGAAGCGTCAAGCACCCTGCAGTAGATACATAAAAGTAACTCGTTGAGATGCATAATGCGCCGCGGGATGTCCTTTAGAGCGTTCCTTTAGCATGCCTTCAATGAGCGAACGAAAAATTTTCACCAACCATAATATATTCGTTGCAATTCGCTATGGTTTAGTATTGCATGTTCCTCACGTTGCAACATCTTCTCTTGGTAAAAAAAAAGACTTTCTTTCGTTTCGTCCGGTATGTATATTTCAATCTCTATAGTGAGAGCTTGATTATTCTCTGAAGAAATTTTACATTTCACAGTTTGATAATACTTTGATAACGCTATTAAAGTTACCGTCAATTTCGGACAACTACGTTGATTTTGCTTAATGGTCTTTTGCTTATTCGTACAGCTCTTTGTCTTAAGTTAAGTCGGCGGCATATATAATGCTTGTTTTCCTGCTGGATTGTTAACTGCGGATTAGAATCTTGTCACAGTATTAACTGCGATGTGCAAGAATCGCAGTCAATACACGGTGACAAGAATCTAATTCGTCCGGAAATACATAGCAAGAAAACGAGCATTGTGCGTGTGCTACCGACTTTACAGTTATTAAGAAATTTATTTAAATCGTAATCAGAAATAGTAATATTGATGTTCAACAATTTATATTAAATTAATTATAAATATCAAAATATCTATTATTAATATTAATTAGCAAAGTTTGCATTCCTGTATTGTTTTTGTGTTGCAATAATCTGCAATCGAGTTTATCGCAATAGAGCCATGAGACATATACTATATGCAAGTTTATTAACTGAGCATAGGCAATGTTGCAAATAGATTGTTAAGAGTGCGCTTCGTTATACGCGAACGAGACTCAATGGTTTCGCAGATAAGATAAGCTAGATAGCTACGCGCGATGCTGCACCCTAGGCACCCTAGGATCAGTAGATTCAATCAAATTTGGAAGATTCAATCTTTTGTTACTTTTGACTCTTTTGGCTTTCTTGACGATTTATCTCTTCGAACATCGTCCATTTATTTATAAACTTATGTATTGAGAGCAAGATATATTAACTTTAACAAATATTTGTTTGAATTTACTAAATATTAATATATATTGATTTGGTACAAGAACCATTAATTTAACTGTTATTATTGTTTATTTAGTAAATATATTTATTTTCCCCGTAGATAAATGTTATATTAGTACCATTCAAGCAATTATTTAGTACATTATTTTTCTCTCAATGTATAATAACACATTTAATAATTTTTATTATTTATTAGACGCCAACGATATGCGGATCCTCGAATCGTAATAATCATGTTTGAAAAAGGTCAACCGCAGAGAATTAGATGCCGCACTACTTTAGAGATGATTCTAGCAATGATTTCAGTTTCTGAACGGAAGAGCTGTGGAAAGATAGTTTCATGTGGGACAAATACGTTTTTTTTTTTTTCAAGCAAAAACCTGTATAGTTTTGTGCCTTATTTTTTTTTAAATCCATTTATAACGCGCAACAATCTGAGTGAAAACGTTCAGTTATAATTGCTCGGTTGTAAAAAACCTTAAAAAAAATTAAAGTTATAGTTCCACTAATAACCTACTAAAATATCTTTTCGGTTATCTCTCTCTCTCTCTCTCTCTCTCTCTCTCTCTCTCTTCAGCTTTCATGGGGTTATGCTTTCATGGGGTTTTATGACCATCAGGATTTAGCTACATAATATAACTCGCTAACGTACTTTTTTCACGCAGAGAAACTTGTAAGGGTCTACGTTTTTCAGTGACTTCCTTCACCCTTTCTAGCTGGAGGAAAGTCGTAACTTGTCGTTTTTACTCTTTATGACAATACAAGTGACGTGATCGATTTCCTATTTGTTTTTTGTTCGTCATTTTTCCGTGTCATCAACTTTAGAACGTTTATATAGTTTGTTCTATTCATTGTAACTGCAAGATTTATAATTATGTGTTTATAAGTAACTTTTAAGACACGAAAATCTATATTACTTACTATTTGTATCATTATATCTTATTTTATTCATTACTTATATTTGCAATATTTATTTGTTAATTATTTGCACAGACATTTAATTGTATGCGATTTGATTAACGATCTCATTTATTTTGCCTGAGATTTTTAACATAACTTTGCTACAGGAATAATTAATACTAATAAAAGTTTTTACGGTCTTTCTCTCTCTCTCTCTCTCTCTCTCTCTCTCTCTCTCCCGCATATTACACTTGTCAGAAAGTTTAAAATAAATCTATCGTTTACATCAAAATTATTAAACAAGACCGCTTCTCGTACTTGTAAGGAAGTTGATCATAGAGGGCGAGCAAAATTCCAAATTTGTGTTCTTTTCATGTTTCGTTTCGTAATCTGGCAGCGGAATTCTTTTCAGGCGAGCCAAAAGAATACTTTCTAAAGTAATGAGTAGAAATGAAAGTATGGGTTAAATAGGATTGAGATTGTGTCGATTTAATCTTTGGATTTGACTGCCTTCGTCTTCTTCTTCTACATATTATTGGCCCAGGTCCTCGTCAACGAGGTAGGCCTGGCCAGTTTTGTCCAAAAGAAGGAAAGATTTTTTCAATCGTCTCTGGAGAAAGGATGTGCCACCACAGCACGCCGTGAGAGCAGAATTCACTAGGACAAATAAAACATTATTAGTGCCTCCTCAAATTGGATTTGACTGCCTCTTAATATGTGAATAAACAACCGTCGCCGGTCGCATATTAGATAAATATTCGGCGTGTGTATGCAGGAACGCGTGAGTAAGCATCGATTACGTTTGTCTTATCGCACCTTGATAGGTCGTTAAACCAACGACGTTCATATGGAATTATCTCGTTTCATCGAGACTATCGACGGAAAACCGGTAAACGAGCTGGAGTTTCCCCCTCACGATCAGGGCTGAATCATTCGTAGAATTAATTGTCCTCACCCCATCCTCACCTCGTTATTTTTGTGTAAACCATCATATATAAATATAAATCCTTAGATATACTTGATAGAGATAATATTGGCTTTGTACAAGAAACATAAGCTGTAAGCTGTAATATCCTCTTCTCTCTTTTTAAAAAAGTTATCTTAGTAAATATTTAAAATCTTTAACGTTTCCCATATTTATACTCCATTTTTCAGAAGATTAACCTTTTCAGAGATAAATTGTTAAAGTTGGAAAGAAGCAATTTAACTTTCTGTATATGTATATTATTTGTTTTAAATTGCAAATCCATATAACAATATTGAACAAAAGCGAGAAGAATAAGACAATTACGAATACAGTTGTGAATGTAATTCGTTTTATCTTTGTCAATGAAAAGAAGTTAACATAGGTTTGTTGCTAGGAAAATGAATAAATCGAAAATTGGAAGAAAAATTTAATTATAGATATAAATACGAAGAAACGCTTTCTTCAAACGTATATTTTCTTTGCACATATACGCACGTATACGTGCGCTTGGAAAATTCACCGACGAGAGCCGACGCGAACCGTTCCCATTACGCGAAATAAATGCGAGTTAATTAAAGGGAGGAAACAATTACTCGCGAATAAATCGCTGCCGTTAATCCGTTATAGCGCGGACAAGTTAAACTTCTCCTCTCGCCGCCAATTCTCGCGCGCGCGCTCACAGGGGCTTTGCGAGAAATAGGGATTTGCGAGACCGACGCCGACGTCGGGGCGCGTTCGCATAATTGGCTTTGAGCGTCGGCACCTGCGTCCCAAAGTCGAAGCCGAACGGTTGGAGGCGGGGCGAAAGACGAAATGGATCATTCGATTCGCTGAGATTGCTTTAAAATACCGTTTCTCTCCAGACATACTTAGCACTGCGTTTCAGTCGTATTACGAAGCTAACCTACTGAAATTTCGCATATAAAGAGATAGTTGATAATATATAATTTTCCAAATGTTTCAAATAATAACAAATTTGTGTGATGGAAGATTTCTAAACAATAAATCTATTTTTTTTAATCTTTTACTAACAGTCTTAATAAAATTTTGACTATATCTACGATGTATATCAAAAATTTCTCTAATGTGGAATCAGATTTTTCCCAAAAATAAGACAATAATATTAGTTTACATTACTTCGATATAGATATTAACTAAGTTTAGCTCTTCGAAATTATAAACACATATGGTTGATTGCATTTATTGTTGCTTCTCTGAACTGTGTCGTTATGAGTTATGATTCTCTTGGGAATAATGATGCAACTTTATTCTCTCCCTTACATTTCTAATTCTCGCAAATATTGTATTTCGAATTACATTACGCGAAATTTCAAGCAATCGCGAAGATTTCAGAAAATGTACGAAATATCGTTGCTGCATCATATATCAACATAATTTTTAGAATTAGATTTCCAATCAAGTAAAAAATAATTAGATAAAAAAGTTTTTTTTTTTTCATTATCATTAATTTATAGAATACATTTTTTACCACGACACACAAAGATCACAGATAGCAAAAAGGTTTAAATATAGCGAGAATTTGAGCATATACTTCCAATTCTTTCTTTCTTCCCGGAAATTTATTTTCACTCCGTTTTTGCATTGAAACGCCTTAGAAACAAATCATTTTTCATTTTTATTTGAATTATTTATTTCTAATGTGTTCTCTACTTAAAGTGATTGAATATTATAATTAGTATTTACAAATATAATAGATTATGTATTATAGAGATAATAATTTTCGTCCAGATTTAAGAGCGAGAAAGAGAAAGTTTTCCTTAGAAAAGGAAATTAGAAGTAATATTTATGAGAGAAATACATTACAACTTTGGATATATATTTATCAAAAGAGTAAGGCAAGATACAGATTGCAATTATATAAACGGAAATAAGAATTTCCAATTAATTTTTAAATACTTTAATTTTAAATTTTAAAAATCTGGATTAACTTATTTATATAGAATAATATAGTTAATATATAAAAAAATCGGATGGAAAAAATACATTTTTCAAGTTTTTTGACCGAAAACGGTTTGGTTTTTCTTACTCTAACAGAAAATTTGAACAGAAGTAAGAAATACGCGTGTACATACTCCGACTGTCAATCAAAACTGCAGTGGATTTCACGCTGCTTTCGTGCAGAGAGCATATGTGAACCCCTCCTAGCTGTTGCCTTCCAATGTCGCCACCCGCGGACACGGTTTCAGACGGATCTCGTGCGGACCGTTTTGTTATTGGAATTTGATGATCCGCCGTCCCCGTGGGGCCCTGCTACATAAATATTTGCGCGGTAAATCCCTTCGTCGATCCACTTGCCTTCTCTCGATCCTCGCCACCCCTCGTTCTAACTGCCACTCCGCCTCCCTTTCCTCACCCTCCGCACCCTTTCGTTTTATTACGTGAATTCGTACACAGATCTCTCGCTAACTTTATGATCTGCGTTTAATAGTGTCGGGCTTCGCGTCACCGATTGCCCGACGATGATTCCTCTGTCCATTCGTATACAGACGAGCACGAGTTTTCTCTCTTTTAGCCGTTGCAGATCGTCTGACTTTGAGTCAAGTTTCTTTCGATTGACAATTATTCGAAATACGATAGTATTGAATCAATAATATAATAAATTAGAAGAGTATAAGAGCCAACTTTAGATATTTTATAAATAAACAACTTTAAAAAAATTCATTGAATTTAAAAGTCTCTTTAAATTTAAATGATCCTTCTCTACAAAATAGAATTCTAGTGAAAAATCACTTGAGGACACTTCGCGAGAGAGGAGGAAATGTATCATTGATTCGCTTGAGATGTAATCCGCGTAAATTAATTCGGCACAGTGCATTGCAGTGGCATGTTGACTCTCATCTATGCGAGTTATACTCGGTGTTAAACGATTAAAATGAAGATCAGGAAGGGACTGTCTGTCCTAAACTATTATATCGTTTTAATGACGTAAGGCTTTTCAATCCCTTGGTAATTCTCTTATTTACTGGATGACAGCAGGTGGAGATTACCCTTTCTTTCTGCGATTCAATTCGCAGTAGGGGGGACCACGCTCCGCAAAATAATAAACACTGTTACGTCGCCTATACGATGTTACGATGACAATCACGATAATCCCTGCGAATAACTACCAATTTATCGCTCTAGGGGCTAATTTGTCACTTTGAAAGTTACATCTCACGGATTTTTTTTCGTGTCTTCGAACACTTAAATAAATAATTATAAACGTCAGTGCGACTCATAAGAATTTCCAACAGTATCCGCAAAAACATTTAGGAGTCATCTTAATATCATCAATATATTCCTCTCTCTCTCTCTCTCTCTCTCACACACACACACACACACACACACATCTTTCTATAAATAAGAGAAATCCTCCTCTTTCCAGGAGAGTACTAGATACTATTATTTCGAGCAAACATTGTTTGCTTACATCTTTATAAAAAAGAGATAATTTCTTGTACCAAGATAAGTCTTGGAATTATATGAGATAAGTTAAGATATCCTTTAATTTATTTCTTTCAATTAAGTTGAGTATTTAAAATTTCTTTTTAAACAAATTATTATTATGCAGGTGTATTACTCATCTTCCAAGCGCAAAAAGGTCCAGAGCATATGTCAGTCGAGGCTGCAAATCTCTATCATAATCTGACAATGAGCGACATCGGGGGCCGTCGATGACACGATGTAACCGTCCCACGTAATGCAGAATCCTTCGCCGGGTGATTAATCATTTCGGCACTTTAAGCCTCTCGCGTATCGCCCATCCCTTCGATGCCACGTTCTCTCCCTTTTTTTTTCACGGTCCCGAAAGGATACTCCTTTAAAAAAAAAAAAAAAAGAGGGAGAGAGAGAAACACGAACCATTTTCGTCGTGCATATTCGCGTCCGCCGAAAGCGACGTTAACGATGCTTTATGAATTTCGCGGCAAATTTATCGCGAGCGACACGGACCGCGAGGCGCGACCCCGTTCGTCGCGTACCTATCTCCTGTTTTAATCAACGCGGATTGTCTTCGCTACGACCGCGCGAATAGCGTCCGGGTGAGAACTGAATTCCTGAAACTCTAAATATTCGAACGCGCGGTCTCTCCGATCGCCGACTAATGGAAAATCATGGCAGAAGCGTTGTGAATGGGCGATATCTCGATCTCGAAGTGATATTGTTCAGCGCCCAGAGAGAAGTAATGTTTAAATTGAACCAATTGTTTCTTTTTTTTTTTTTTAAATCGTTGATTTGTTAAGTTGCAGTAAAAATACTTTTGAGAAAAATAAAAATAAATTTTCTTATCGATTCAAACAAATTTGTTTAAACCGAAGAAACTTTTCTCTGCGAGTGAGTGCACCGCGCGATTCCTTCTGCGGCGAGATTCTCCATTTTGCTTTAAAATCGACACGAGACGTGCCGCACGCGGTGAGACCGGATAAATTATATGTTAGAACGGAACTCGCGAATTCTTTCTTATTCCGGCTTAATCCGAGGGAACGACCGTAGTAAAACGGATCAAAGAGGGATCATGCACGGGAACTTGGCGAACATCCCTATACTGTCTCCCACCCAATGCGACTCACTCTCCGAACGCTCGTTTCGACTCGTTTCTCCACTTCCTCGATCCGCCACCTTGCTACCTCTCCTACCTTCGCCCGACCGACTAACCTTTGACCCTTGCAGTCAAGATTAGAAGGGGAAACGAGCGAGGGAGAGATCAAGAGACGGGGAAAGGGTGCAGGGAAAGAGAAAGAGGAGCAAAGAGCGAGGGAGAGAGAGAGTATTGCGTGGCGAAACGATTGCTTTTCCGCTCGCCGGATTTTTATCGAGTTATCGAAACTCCATCGACAACACACCGAGACAAATTTCATTTCGCACCGGCAACCTCGTTGGCGGATCCGTAGAATCGCGCTGGCTGTTAATATTAGATTCCTGCGTGGAATTTTTGCACCATGTCTACAATACCTGTAGGACAGATGCGTAAGGACAGATATATGTAAATGCATCTTCCTTCATTCTTCATTCTTTGATTTGACTTATCAAAAAACGACATATCCAATCGTAGATTCGTTTGTTTCAACTTTGCCCAAGTAGAACAGTAAATCATGATAACGTATTAAAATAAATCGGAAATGGTTGACCTGTAAAATGATCATATTGTGATATCATCTTGGTACTACTTGCTGTGTCTGCTAGGGCGGTTTTTCTTTTTGTATTTCTGCTCGAGGAGAATTCTTTCGAAATGAAAGACGAAATGCGATATTATATACATATATCTATATGCAATACGTATCTTTTGCGATTTACGACTTCGATCCGAATAGGCAAACTAGCATGTTAAATATAATTTTGGAAAAAAAGAAAGAAAGACTTTATCACGTAAACGGACAAGATATTATACCTAATAATTATATTAATTATAATAACTTAATTGTTTGCCATAAAAAAATATTACGTATCAATTTATTAGATAGTCGACATAATTCGGGGGGTGTTTTTAACAAAGACACATTGTAGTGTAACACAGTGAATCATTTAATCTTTGTTTAACATTGATAAACAGCAATAAAGATGTAATGATTCACTGTATTAATTACACTGCAGTATCTTTACTAAAGACGCTCGTCGACATTAATATGGACATATTCGCTATAGCTATACACAGGGAATGGAAAGTTACTTTTTAAAAATAACTAGTTACAGTTACTCGTTACCGAGTAAAAAATGTAACTAGTTACAGTTACAGTTATCGCTTTTTAAAAGTAACTCGTTACAGTTACCGTTACTTGAAAAATAACTTTTCGTTACTTTTCCGTTACTTTTTTAAAATCAATTTAAAAATGTACTTTTGCATTTTTTTTTTTTATATGTAATACTGCGACAAATATATAGTTTTTTTTAAAAAAAAAAAAAACAATGTAGAATGGCTCAAATAATAAATTAAATAAAAGTAAAATGAGAAGGGTTACGAGCCAAAAATGAAACAGTTTATTTCCGATAAGAACGACGATGACAATGTAATTAAATGTATAAATATATATTAGAACAATACATAGATAAAACAAGATAAAAACAAACGACGTTTCGACACTTATTGTCATCGTCTTTTAAACTGTTTCGCTTTTGGGTTCATAGCCCTTCTCATTTTACTATTATTTAATTTATTTTTTAATTTTTTTTAAACACAATTTTGTAATTCTAAAACCTGTAAAATATGCAGCAAACTGAAATATTTGTATGTCCTATGTATTACATAGAAGATAGAAGTGTAAAATAATTACTGAATCATAACGGCCGAATGTCTAAGGGCTTTCAAGTCATATTGATAAGCGCTAAATAGCATGTATCCAATCGAACCGTGTTCAATCGTGTGCAAAGTAACGACAAAAGTAACTATAAATTTCGTTACCGTTACCCAAAAAATGTAACTCGTTACCGTTACAGTTACCAAAAAAAGAAAGTAACGCAGTTACCAGTAAAGTTACCAAAAAAGTAACTTGTAACTGTAACTTCGTTACAAGTAACGAGTTACTTCCATTCCCTGGCTATACATTCCAAAACATCTTCTCTAAGGAAAATTTTACGAAATGTATAGTACTCACACGTAACGTACAATATATTATATTACATAGAGTAAAATTTTCCTCGAAGAGAATGTCGTAAAATGTACGTGGTCTAGATTTGTGATCGACACGGCAGTAAATGCCTGATCTTAGTGAGAAATGTTTCATTATTCAGAAAGCACGTTAACTCTTTTTCTAATATTCTTGGGATTTTTTTTCCTCTCGTTTGCGTCATCGCCATTGGACATTGAAAGACATCACGGGTCTGTCACGCCATTTTAAAGACGACATTCTCTCCGCTTTATGACCGCACAGAAGAAGGCAGAACTCTGTCTTTTCTCTCCTCCTATTCTCCCATTGCAAAGGTTTAGTCAATTTTTTGTACATACCATACCTCTCAGACCAGAATGATGGTATAAAGAGCATTTTCACACAAGTTGCTCGCAAACTAGTTGTTTCAGCGACAAAAAAGATCACGTGGTCAAAAAATTGACGCATGATTGGGCAAGTTTTTTAATTCATCGATTGATCAATCGTATATGTTGTTTGCAAATGTAATTTTGTTCCGTAAAAGTTGCATTTGCACATAATGCAATTGATGAACCGACGAATTAAAAAAAACTCATCCTATTTGTCAATTTCCTTTTTGTCGCTGAAGCGACTCGTGAAATTATACCTATATACAGTTTATTAGAGAGGAAAAACAACTATTTTAATACATTCATCGATTGGTTAATTAGCTAAATTATAAGAATGAGTTTTTTAATTATTAATTCATCGATTGATCAATCGATGTATTAAAAGACTCGCTCTTCTTTTTTCTGATCAATCAAATGCTTCGAAGCATTTATTACGTTAAAAGTAGAATATATTAGTTGGTGTAATGGCCAAACTAAACTCCGACAAAATAGCTGTTGATCGATTAAATGTGATTTACGTACATATACGATTTATATCGATACATATCACTATACACATACTACTATAAATTGATCTCTCATCTCAAGATATATAATATTGTATATAATATTAAATGTACATATATGTATCTATATATCTAATATTATAAAATTTTATTTTATAGATATATTAGTAAGAATTGTTTATTTTTGTAAATGTTATTATTTTATTTACTGCAATGATCTCAAATATGTTATTCAAAGCTAAAGGAGTTTATTATGAATTATAGTTTTATAAAATATTAAAATAAAAGTGCGACTCACACATGAGACAATTTCTTCTTCAGTATTTGATACATGCAAAGTATAACAAAAAATACATGCAACATATAAGTACGGATCCATAGATCGCTCAAAGCTTCAAGATGATTTGTAGCTAGTGCTTAAGATCTCGTGAGCCAATCAGAGGACTGTATTAGCGTTTTTAAGAAAAAAAGAAACAAATCTTGAAATTTAAAAACAAAAGGAACTTGAAATTTTAAAGCGAACTATACCTACTGACTGATACTTCTAACGTCGGTGGTGACATCTTTGTTTAACTTAATAACTTATGAGCCAAAAACGATAAATTCTGCTAATCGCTCTATACGAGATACCAAGATTACCGACCCTAGATACATCATAATTATATTTATAAAATATATATAAATGTCTCTCGATAACACAGTTTCTCTCTATCGATACGGAAGTTCCGAGCCCGTCCTAGCTGAGCGGTCACTTCCGGTTTCATGAATCCCCAAAATCCCCATCGTTTCCATTACTCCATGTCCGTCCCTTGAAATTCCCATTTCCGTTTTTCGGTGTCAAGCTTTGCGCCAAGATGGTGAGTTTTACAAGAATTCTTTCTGAAATCCATGTTTCTCGGAGAAATCTTGCGTGATACACGTCAAACACTCGAACAGAAGGATAAATTTGTCGTTTCCGAATCTGTCTCTGAAATATTTTAACTATCGCGAAAAAATTAGCCGACGTTTTGAGGTTAGATGTATCGCGAATTTATTTCATGGCTTCATCTTTTTTGTCGATCGAACGTGCTTTTTTGTGGTGATTCTAAAGATTCGATTTCTATTCAGCAGTCACATGCCAAGAAAAAGTTCGTTGAACTGTTCGATAATTGTTGCGCGTCGTGTTTAAGGTTAATTTCGTTTGTATACATGACCATGATGGCATGCTTCTGTCTTCCAGTCGCTCGTGATTCCTGAAAAGTTTCAACACATTCTTCGTGTCATGGGCACGAACATTGACGGTAACAGGAAAGTCATGTTCGCTATGACCGCAATCAAGGGTGTTGGTCGACGTTATGCCAATATCGTCTTGAAAAAAGCGGACATTGACTTGGATAAGCGAGCTGGAGAGTGCTCGGAAGAGGAAGTAAGTTTTACATTTGTAGAACAATTTAATAATACTGATGTATATAAAAATTGCTTTTAGGTCGAGAAAATTGTCACTATTATGGCCAATCCTAGGCAATACAAAATTCCTGATTGGTTCCTCAACAGACAGAAGGATATCGTTGATGGAAAGTATTCACAGGTATGTATCTGTTTCTTTTACAAAAGAAAAAGATTAGATTCTGAGACACATGCTTTCTTGTTGAAAAATATAAAATCATATGTTTAGAGAAATATTTCTCTAACATGGAATTATAGATCCAAATAATTTATTGAAATTTGACTAACATAAAGATGTATAAATATGAAGATACAGCAATGATTTAGACAACAATTTATTCATTATTGTAAATATATCATGAAAATTCCATTGCACAATTTCACGACTGATCGTGCAAATACTTATTGTACGTTCAGCTGGTAGCTTGTGCAATAGCAACTGCACTGCTGTACATTTTTTATTGCTTTATAGTATCCTTCACTATCTCAAGTAATAGGTACGAGTGCAACAGAGATCAAGTTATATACATATAATAACAACAATAGTAAATGAAGTCGCAAGGTATCTTTAAAACTTTGTATTATTTTGCAGCTCACGAGTGCCAACTTGGACTCTAAGCTCCGTGAGGACTTGGAAAGGATGAAGAAGATCCGTGCTCACAGGGGACTGCGTCACTACTGGGGTCTCCGTGTACGTGGTCAGCACACCAAGACTACCGGTCGTCGTGGACGCACGGTCGGTGTGTCGAAAAAGAAGTAAACTTTTATACATATATTATGTGTACTATTAATAATAAATCTTTAAACGGTAAATGTTTTTATTCGACTACTTGATCAATTGTGGAAAGAAAAACCGTAACGGTCAAGAGGCACAATATTGAATATAAGAATAATTCCATCCTATTGTATGCTTTTTAGTCATAGAATAGTGATTTATTTAATTAAATTGGAATTAAATCTCTTGGTCTTGAAGTAATGAATCACTTTTCAAGCCAAGTAGGATAACCATTATTTCGACTAATTGAAGCTAAAAATAAAATCTCTTAACGAGAGAGCAGTGCGCTAAATTGACTATAAATGCAATTGACAATAGACGATAGCTTCTAAGTGCATTAATGATGTATAATAAGCGTTTCCAAATATACTTTGGGCACCTTTCCTCGTTGATTGCCTCTAATTCCCATGAAGTAATCGTCGTCGTCGGGAATATTGTAAATACCGATTACCTAGAAAAAACATACATATGTCTTCTTTCTTTTTCTCAAGATATTCAGTTTATTAAAGTATAACTTTGTACACAATCTAATTAGTACATCGTATTGAGTATAATATACAGGCACGCGTTATATATAGCGTCACTATAGATACACATCGAAATAAGCGCACAAAACAATATATGAAAAATTCAGTAGTCGTGACAATAAATAAAATGCTCGTAACAAAGTAAAACGGTAGGCATTTATTAAACATGCACAATTTGAATAAATATATACTAATAACTCTTGTCACGCATAAGTACGTTTATGATTCGATCTGTTCGCGATGTGTCCTGTATTCTTGTTATTTTACAAATCTATAGTAGAGAAAATGTGAAACTGTAATACGTCACATTTTAACGATACATCGATTAAGAAACAAAAAATATAACAAAGCATACTTAAGTTCAACTAATTGAAAATTACAATATACATATATCTAGCATGCACAATATAATACAATTCAGTGTGTACAATTAGAATGCGGATATAATTAATTTTGTGAAGATAAATAGATTTTTAAGGTGAATTACTTGATCGATTGATATTTCGTATTATGTTTTACGATTTGTAAGATAGAAATTATTTTTTTTTTAAGGATTGCTGAAATATTCATAATATTCTCGAAACTTTGCAAATTTATGTATCATTAATGTTGCTAAAAGTTATTACACTTATTACTGTCCTTGTTTTCCATCTAGCGTGTATCCATTCTACAAATAATTTTCCCAATTGTCTTTGTATTGATATTAATGCATTGCAGAGGAGTATTTTTTACTTTCGGTATTGTTTGTTTTTCTAACAATACATGAGAAAACGGGTTTTTCAAGCTTTTTCTCGAGAATAGTATCTAATATCTTGCGAGTTCACTAACTGCATATTAACTGCTTGAAAATAAATGCACCAGTATAACATTGTTAGTATTAACAGAGAGCTCTTAAAGTTATGCAAGTATATATATATATAACACATCACTCCGGGTCTGACATAATAGATGGCGCACTAATAACAAATCCATATGATTTTAATATATTTAATATATTATGATTTAATACACTTAAACCATTGTAATTTGTAAAGTAAAGGTCCGATTGAGCTAAAATTTTGACACGTATATGTTTGAAGGTTTAGTACTTTCTAAAAATCATATGGATTTGTTATTAGT
>NW_017279708.1:1029769-1037970 GCF_001594065.2 Cyphomyrmex costatus
TATATATGAGCGTCTTGATTTGAAACGTGCAATAACTTATGAAACTTATAATAACAAATACTTAACTCTATAACGCGTATTAAAAGAAGTTCAACATCTTGGGGCAGTATCTTAATCCTTTCGGGACGGGGAACCTCTCTCTTTGGACGCGTCGGATACGAATTTTATTTTCTCAGAGTCTAGGTTGAGAATCGACGACAGTCCCGAAAGATTTAAGCTTAAAGTGAGTCTTACACGATGGTTCGAAGAAGGTACAAAAGAAAATCTCTCTACAATACATATTTATACAAAGTGATTAAAAAAAAGACTATAAGTAAGTGACCTTACAGTACCGTAACTTAACTCGACTACAGATTCATGCCCTTCGCTCGAGATATCGCCAAACATGCTGTTGAGTACCTAAATCACAAACTTCGTTACCTCATCTTGCAGGACGCTTAGCTCGCTAGGATCCCTCGCGTCGTAATTGCACAACACTCTTGCTCTATCCTGATCGTTCTCGGCTAGTGCGTTGGTGGTGGCTGGTGGGGTGGTGTAATAGGGACCCCCAGATAGTCTGGGTAGGTAAACGATAAGTGAATTTATAGTGCTATAATCTTATTTGTAATATAAACTCGTGTACGAGGGAAACTTGAGGATAGGAGACACAAAGCGACTTTTTACGAGGATCATATACTGCCATACAACGTGAATATATTGTAATATCGTTTCACGTTTATATTCAGGCACACACTCACCACAGCATTCTACATAGTTGTTACTTGACATTGAGCGAGATAATAAGTATTCGATTGTGGTGAATTGGATCAGTCAGTATGCATGCAATTTAAAAAGATCAAATTTCGCATTAAAGACATTTTTATTCGGCAAATTAGTCTGTTCTTTTGCGGGTATGTGTGTTTTCAATTCTACTGGTTCAATTACATGCATTATTATGATTTACCCCAATATTCCCTGATATTATGGAAAGAATGGAAAAATTTAATCTTTCTCCGCAGTACATAATACAGGCAGATGATTAATATCCTAGTATAGAAAAGCGTGATATGTCTACATTTATATCGTTGTTCAGTTACATGGCGCATCGAGATTAGTTTCTCTTTGATGCCATTATGGCCATTCTCGGCCGAGTTACGGCGATCCAAAGCAACTGTTTTGAAAAGACAATACAAGAACAATAAGAGGTAGTAGTGTAGAAGAAGCTAAAAAAAAAAAAAAATATATATATATACCGCATTGATCGCCGTAAATCGTTCACAAAGGAATTTATCGAGAAAGATATTCTGTCCATCCTATTTCATCTAAATATACAATTGCATGTACAATTATACAACGTTATAGAGTATTTATATATGTATATTGATAGGTAACAATTCTGTAAAGATTAAGAGACAATCGGAATTAAGCTTTTTAACGTGTACGTGTAACTTGAACGAACGTCGTTAAAATGGGAAAAATTACATGACAGTTAACATAATTGAATTGCCAACTGGATTCGAAATTCGTAACGATCCGTCAATATTCGTACTCATAAGGTTGAAAACTAAATTTTACTGATATCAGTGTCGAATGTGGCGGTAACGTAAGCGGCAGATCCGGCGGTTACGGACGAATTTTGAGAAAGAGTGGGCGAAGGATTTAGCTCGATCACTTCCTCGCTGTTGACTCTCAGCAAAGGGCTCGGTTGACGCGCCCTGCAATTACCAATCGTGCAAGCAGAGATAGAGAGTAGCGGGAGAGAACACGCTCCGACAGATTGCACGAAGACCGAGGAAGCAAGGAGTAATCAAATGAATAAAAAACATTTTACATCTATTACTAGCGATTGTTACAATGTTTATAGGACAGGATGCTGATATGGAAGCAATTAAATTATGTCGGCATTAGATCTGGTCTAACTAATCATTCGCTGGTTTCAAGCTATCTTGAAATTTTATTAATCAATGTCATTGAAACCAGCTGTAACAGGTAATGTTCGTCAAACCACCAAAACTGCATCTTCTGTGCAGTGAAACATTTCCGTCGTAAAAAAATTTCATCGCGTCTTTTTGTCCAAATCTATGCCCGCGATTGCTACAAGGAGAAGCAGAGTTTACGAATCGTATCTAAACATACCTATTAACATTCAAGGTTTGTCAAACATTACTCACTCAGATCACCATAAAGTAGGATAGCTGTACAAAAATGTTGCAATAACAATACGCTGCATGAGGACAATAACGTGCTGAATACAAATCGAATAGAGTAGGTAGATAGAATACTTTTTAAAGGAAAACGAAAGCCAAAAAGTGAAGAAGGCAACCAACTTACCCGGCAAGCTCGCGCTGTAGATCTTGCATGACAGCGTGACATTGCGCGTAATGACGTGTTTGCGCCTCCACGAATTCATGCAAGCATCGCAAATGTCCGGCCTGTGAGCTCGAGACACCTTCCAGCAGCAATTTCACTATCTCTGCTTGTCGATCGAACTCTGATTGTGCTACCCTCAGCTCCCTCTCTGCCTGAGTGAGCAATATAAACATTTTATTTATTATTGTTTTCTCTATATTTTAATATTTACTATCTAAGATGAAGTCAGGAAACTAAAATGATTGTAGGTATGAAGTTGCTATCGTTATTGAATCCGTATCGTGAAAAAGCATATTTGTTGCTTCACAATTAACAATTGTTCTTTTTAACTACTGTTTTTTTTTTTGCTTATCTTTTATATATGTATATACAGATTATGAGACTATCATATGCGATACATAAAATATGACAAAAACGTGCTTTATTTGAATGTTTATGAAATTTAATACATATGGCCGTAAAAACTTTAATGCGATTGCATTGGGTTTGGATTTTTCTGAATTGAGAGAACGAACAAAACTATCGATTGCATTAATACCTGATCGAGCAACACTTCAGGTGATATGCCGGACTCCTATAAATTGCAGCAGTGTGGAGGACAAAACACATAGTAAACGTATAGAAAAATTTTTTAATGATATCGACAATTAACGATACTTACACTCTGTTGACCCAGCATGCTCCTTGCTTTCCTTACTCTATTTTTACATGCATCCAGGTCCAATCTGTATTAAAATCATTTAACATATGAGTAAAAAGACTTTTAGTATGCCCAATAGGGATAAGCGATTTTTACCTTTTGGTTTCTAATATCGCCATTTCCTTGCTGACAGTTTTCATTTCTCCATCTAAGAACTTTCTCAGAGGCTGTATATAACAATTAGCAGCAGTTCCTATGAAGTCCCTTTCAATCTGTCCCAATCTCTGCTGACATTGACCGACTTTTATTAATGCGCTACCTAGAATCGAATCTTACATCAAATGCTTTTGCATCATATATATATGCATATATTTATAAGAATATATTTGACATTAACCATAAGCTATTCCAGGACCAAAATCATTTCCAGCTTCAATCATGTCATTTCCTACGTATTCTAAATTGCTTAATCTGTTTGGTTTTCGTTTATCTATCTTTTCGTAAAAGAAATCTTCAATCCTGTTACCTGCAAAATATGTCATCTTAGAATTAACGATGGAATATATATACAGAAAGGTTTATACATTTAAATATACAATATTAAAATGTCAACGATCAATAAAAAGAATTAAGTAAAGGGCAGTTTGAGAGATATCGACAATTTTAAATAAGATAAAATGTAAATAAGAAAACAGTTAAATATACAAAAATTCTAGAATATAATTATAATAAATCACTTGTATACATATCATATTCCTTTATTTACTAAAATTTATCAACAATCAATTTTTTATCAAAATTTAAATCTGATTAAAATAATTAATTCAAATTGAATACCAGGATTCGGAGTAAGCACAGCTTCCATATTCCGCAGTATCTTTTCGGTCCATGTTTTGGTGGCATTTCCTCTTTCTGCTAGGTGTTCCAAATGAGCGTCTAGCTCGGTCTTTTCTGAAGTACCCAGCGTCTCTTCTGTCATCTGAGAGACACCAGAGAGCAAACATGATAATCTCAAATTTTTCTTGGCAGTTTCTAATATATAGTTTTAATATATATAGTAATACTCTTAATATATTGTATCATGTAATGCTCTTAAAATATAGTTGCCAATAAACAAATGCGATTTTATGATTCGCGTTCAAAGTTCGCGTCATTATTGCAATGTTAATGTAGCATCAGAGGAAGATGACGCGTCCTCATTCGATTAAAGAGGAGCGTCATTGGTGTCGGCCGACGACGTTGCACGTTAAGATGAGACCAGGGATCTAGGTTAAACGAGATTGGATGTGGATTCCAGTAGTTCGCCGAGAACGAGGAGCAGCCAAGGAAGCTGTCCAATGACATGCAAACGCGTTGATTATGATCGTTTTCAGACGTTGAATGTCAACGATGACAAACGCTGACGGATTCGAAATGCGTTCGACGTCGCGTTTCCACAGTGCGGACTTTTCAGATAGGACGAGGAAAAAAAAAAGAGGTTTCCCACCTGCACGACTCTGCTGAGTGCGGCTCCTGCATCCTTCACCAGCTTCTTCACGTTGAAATCCATCCTCGCGAATTAGATCTTTCACGCGATCGAGAACTCTTCCTAGCAAACACCCAATTCCCCCTCTTTCGCTTTCTTTTTGTGTCTCCCACGCTCCCTGTGCTTTGTCGTAGGATTCATTAAATGCCTCAGCACTTCCGGAATCTAGAGTTACTAGGAATTTTCAATCAGACGTATCGTGTCTAGATATTCATGCCTCATGCCTGTCGGCTAATCCGCAAACTATTTTTTGTTTATCGATCCATTTAAGACAAGTGAACACAAGGTCGTTATATTTGTTTGTCGAAAGGGTCGAAAGTATCGCACGATACCACCGTACATTATGTATTATTATCTGCAATTTTCGAAATGTGTACATATACATACTTAATACGATGTATTGTATCATTTTTAATGGTCTGTTGAAAGAAATTATCACATGTGACAATACGTATTTTATTAAATGTAGTCAAAGTTGTAAAATGAGACTACTCATTTTCTATACAAGATTTTCACAAAATCGCGTTCGACTGCACTCTGTTTACGTGCCAGTTATAGAGTTCCATTAACAAAAAATGCAAACATTCTCCTTTAAAAAAAAAAATATATATATATATAATAATTACATATAATCGTTCGCTAATTTCTATTTAACTATTAATGCTGTCTTTACACGTCCCTGCTCGAGAAATTAAAATTCTTGAAAAATTTCCACATTATAACTCTAGAAAAAAAAAAAAAAAAAAAAAAAAAAAAGAAAAAGACTGATATGACGATCCTCAGGCAGTAATCTGGTAAATGATGATTCAATAATGAACAAGAAAGGAAGATTCGCGCCTGGAATACAAACAGGGTCAGAATGCATTGTATTGTAATTTTATGTCTAATATAATCAATAATTTTATCAACACGACAATTTTTATAATTGTGTACTCCAGTCTGATCTTCCTCTCGCATTTCTAAAAAAAAATGCATATCTTGTACAATGCATGAGTCATGAATACGTATCAAATAAATATCTCAATTTTCATAAATACGTTAGAATGAATCGCTGTGAAACATCATGTAACGGTATACTGATGAAGCTCTTGCAAGTTCATTCAGAAACATTTATTGAGAGAATCAGTTCTTTTCGCAGCTGCTTTCTCTTGATTAACTGTTTCCGAATCTTCAGTTTTGTTTCACTGAACATTGACGGCGTACATCCCACATATTCGTTCTTTACTTTACTTAATTATTAGGAACACATGGAGAGAGGATCTAGCACACAGGCGACACGTGCCTCTTGAGAATTAGTACAAAACGGTACCGTAGAACAAGATGCGAGACCTTAAAAAGAATGTAACTCGCTAGAAATACAATCGTGCTTGAACGTGCAAATGCATTTGATGACTTTAACTTAATAATTTTGGCCATGCGCTAGCAACCTGTTACAACACGCGTGGCGGTCGTATCCATTATTTTTTTTTTCCAGTAATATTCTATCAGCAGTCGCAAATTGTGACGCACATACGCCACAATTTCAATGGCGCCATTACTTCAATTACTTCTCGTTAAAAACATCTTAACATTATAATATTAGTATTAATAATAGACAATAATTATCATAATAACGACAATGTCGGATGACGATGCATCATATCGCAATAACGATCATTTCATAATCGGTTCCACGTTGTATTGGAATTCGTGAAACTGAAATCGTCTCTGATAACAGGATTGAATATTTTGAACGTGTTTTTGCATTAATTCTCCAATGCAGTCAATCGCAGGAATGTTAATTTTTATGTTTCAAGTCGTTTGTTATCAAGGCATTTATACGCTATCGGCTTACTGGCCGACCATAATTGGTTGTCAATGCGACCTGCCGATCGCCGATAGCTTTCGCGCTCGTGCCCGAGCCTCCGTGCGAATATTTGTGTATTCGAACCACAAGACATTAGGAATCAGTGTCGTGTCGCGCAGCAATAAGAACTCTGATAATCGCCTGAAGAATAGCAAAGATTACAATGAATGAATATTATTATTAAGCAGCGGTCATACTTTACAACTGTTATAAAACTTTGATATTGCTGGTTCATATATTTAGATCCAATAAGGAACCATGGCCAAGATAAATATCATATTAAAGAATTTCTTGGACAGCAATTGCAAAACTGTTTTCTCTGCTGAATGCAGCCATTATCGCTGTTATTACACTATTTCCCGATACTCACCATGAGACTATTATAGGAAAAAATGGTGTCAGAACCATATGCATGATTATGAACCACGCTGTTCCCAGTGCAATTCCAATTAATGCACCCCAAACTACTTGAGTGTTGGAGTGGTACAGTAGATACACTCTGCTGTAAGTTACCAATAAGGCTGTGACGATGCATCCTATCGCTACTATTGTCCGCCAAAATCTCTCGATTATCGTACAGTTGTAATTTAACCTGGAAGAAGGAAGGTAAGTGAGCTGACAAGAGCGAGTGATATGATCCTAAAATAATTTATGATGTTACCTAAAGTATATAAAAAGTGTTGCGTATGCAGCGAAAAACCACATAAATTGTGCATGTGTAGATGGCATGCCGTATTCGACATACAGGCCATCTCTCTTCATCGGCCTTGCTTGACGAATCATGTGTTTTAATACATAATTTATACATTCATTGATAGCAACTCCGATAAAAAATACGATCTATAATTAAAGAACAAGTTATGTTTGTAAATTATAAATTAAATCTGTCTAAAGTACTACAAGAGAGCTACATGTATTATTACAATTAACTTACGGTATGTAAATCCCTCCTAAAAAGTATCAATGTGATGAAACCAGTTAAAATGGCAAAGGGCATTAGACTTATTACAGCCAAAAGCTGCCCAAAAATATCCCCTGAAAATTTATGAATACACATTAATGTCAGAAACACAGATACTTTTTATCATTTTAAATACACAAGTACTTTCGTAAATTTTGTTAAAAGAAATATTGAATATTCAAAATTCTTAGCAGTATAAATTAAACAATTCAATAAGCATATATTGACAACTTTTTATCCAAAACAATTTCACAAATTCTTCAGAATTTTAACATATAAAATCAATTTCTATTAATGTTATCTACGTATGTATAATTAAATGTTATGATTTAAGCAAATGCCTGGCTAAGTTTCGTCCATATGATGATGGCAATGTGTAAATTAAATAATCAGCAACGAAGCGCGAGGTGAAAGCTCGGGATACTGACAGTAAGAGACGCCGTGCATTCGTACCTTGCGGATACTCCACCAATGTCAGAGATAACGGGATCCATTCGGTCTCGTCCAGCGGCTTGTCGGGCGATGCCATCGTTATCGTGATTCTCGAGGATGTGACATGTCTCACACCGTCACACGGCGTCTCACAGTGAACGGACGCGCACCGGCTGGATGACAGGAGGGAACGAACTCGAGGGAAGGGGAAGGAGTTTCGTATTTACACTCGCGACTACGATATCGTGGCCGCCGCGTTGTCATCCATGGTCGCCATCGCCTGTTTCGTTACTCTTGTTACCGTCGCTAGCGTTAACATTGACCTCGCTAATCTCGCTATAATTGTAGCACGATGTTGACCTATGTTGACGAAGCTAAATGCGCGGCTTCGCCGACGGCCGAACGGGTCGTCGTGAAAGCGGGAGTTCGATGTGCCCCTTCCCCCCCC